>NC_056736.1:620648464-620781506 GCF_019279795.1 Protopterus annectens
AGGATCAGAGTTCCACAACACCAACACATACAAGGGTAAATAGCCTTACTTAATATCTATAAATCTGAGGTTATAAAACCTTCAGGTAAATTATGAAACATACTGATGGTTATCACAGTCGGGTAACTA
This sequence comes from Protopterus annectens, assembly GCF_019279795.1. Lineage (NCBI taxonomy): Eukaryota > Metazoa > Chordata > Ceratodontiformes > Protopteridae > Protopterus > Protopterus annectens. The sequence goes on from NC_056736.1 coordinate 620,648,594, forward strand.
TTCTTAACTATTTGGGGTTCATTGAAAATCTGCTAGATCATTTTACCATATACTGCGGATTCTCATATTCAATTGCAACATTGAAAAGGTTGTCATTATTAAATATGAAAGTACGCAAGAATTCATTCATAACTAATATTAATTATCTAACTAATAATTATCTTTGGATGGATTATGGAAATCTTGGTTGGATTGGTGGACAGTTTTGCTGCAGTTGGGTGTATATTTTAATTGTACTTTACTGAAAATAGTAGAGTTAGGACAAGGGCACTGGATAGTGAGGAATAACTAAAGACTATACTAACTGTCAATAAACAAGCACTTATGATACAGAGCAAGGGATGTATAATAAAAGTGTTTTACACATTGAGATTTAAACTGCTTTATGTAAGCAAAACATGCTGTTTCACAAGGAAAGTATAGTTGGCAAAATGGCGGACAAAATATTGAAAACAGATATGGTTTTACTACTACGTGTCTTTGGTTTGCAGCTTTTCTTACCACAACAGCTTGCGTGCATCAGGGATGTTGAGAACAAAGCCATAAGTCGTTTACCTATTGTCAGGTCTCCCTACCTGGGCAGGTAACACACATGGTATCAGACAAAGACAAACCACACAATACTAAGCAGCAGCAGTCAGGAATGGTTTTAGCAGGAGAGGATCACATTTTTGTGACACTGGCAAAAATTTTAATTCTATCTGCTTGGATGAAATGCCTACAAGCTACTTTCATATTTTGCCATGGAAATCCTAAAGTCAGTGGCATTAAAACAAATTATAAAAGATAATCTCCTCAAGGCATTGGGACATCTAAATATTGCTATTAATGTATGTGAAATAAGGATTAAAAGCTGCAAAGACATCTTACATACTGGGATAGAGAGCACACAGTATAAACCCAAGAAATTTGGTTGTATTACAAAATGAAATGGAATGTGCACAACTCAATTTGTTGTGCATCAGTGAGGTGAAATAGACTGGCATTGTGCATATCAAATCTGATGAACAAATGGTATACTATGTCAAAAGTAAAAGACAAAGTAGAAATGATGTCATAACTATATTTAAAAAAGCTTGCAGGAACTGTAATGAAATATAATGCAGTGAGGAAATGCTTCTATCTGTTTATATATGAAGTATGTCTGTTAGCATGAGTATCATCAGATGTTTGCACAAATAACATAGGCAGAAGAGGACAAAGGTGATCTGTTCTATGAATAATTACAAACTGAAATTAATGTGACCCACAAGCAATATATGCTGGTAGTCATAGGTGAATGAAATATAAAAATTGGGGACATAAAAAATGGTTAGAAAATAACAATAACATAAATTAAGTGATAAAACATTTGACAGATTTTTGCAAGACAAAAAAAATTTTATTTCAAACACTTTATTTCAGAAACATAAATAACAACAGCACAGATGGACTTCACCCAGTAGATTATATAGAAATCAAACTGAGCATGTTTGTGGAAGCAAATTATGGAGAAGCTCAATAACATTAATAGCAACAGAACCGAGAGCTAGCCAAGGTCTAAACCATCGGCCATGAGTATCCAAAAGCAAGCTAAAACTAAGAAAAATAAAGCAGAGATACTCAGCAAGGTGTGCTCCTGAAAAATATACCATGAGAGTTTAGAGACTGAAAAACTGCTCCATTGTTTTGGATACAGATGACAGAGTACCAGAAGATTTATAGGACGTCATCAAGTAAGTTGTAATTGAAGAAAGTGAAAAAAGAAACAGTCAAAATGGATGGCATAGATGACTGATGAGACTTCCAATATTAATCAGAAGCATAGAGAAGCTAAAGCCAAAGGAAAAAAGCCAGTTGTGGAACACAGCTGGAATTTCCAAAGTACCACAAAAATGACAAGTAGTACAGTTGTGGAACACAGCTGGAATTTCCAAAGTACCACAAAAATGACAAGTAGTACAGTTGTGGAACACAGCTGGAATTTCCAAAGTACCACAAAAATGACAAGTAGTACAGTTGTGGAACACAGCTGGAATTTCCAAAGTACCACAAAAATGACAAGTAGTACAGTTGTGGAACACAGCTGGAATTACCAAAGTACCACAAAAATGACAAGTAGTACAGTTGTGGAACACAGCTGGAATTTCCAAAGTACCACAAAAATGACAAGTAGTACAGTTGTGGAAAACAGCTGGAATTTCCAAAGTACCACAAAAATGAAAATAGTATAGTTGTGGAACACAGTTGGAATTTCCAAATTACCACAAAAATGACAAGTAGTACAGTTGTGGAAAATAGCTGGAATTTCCCAAGTACCACAAAAATGACAAGTAGTACAGTTGTGGAACACATCTGGAATTTCCAAAGTACCACAAAAATAACAAGTAGTACAATAATGCATGTGAGCAGATAAAATCAGAAAATGCTACAGAGAAAGAGCTGTATTCTTCAAAAAATATGAGAGCTAAAGAGAACATTCCAGAAACAAATGACAAGACTAAAAGATGCTCAAGGATGTATGCTGAATGACACTGAGAAAATTAAGAAGATGTAGATAGACTGCAATGAATCCTCCTCAGATTAAAACAGATTAACAGGAGCTTTGACCTGTATTTTACAACAGGTCCTAATGGTGATGGAAGATGTACAAGCAACATTGCATGTTTTACCAAAGAGCAAAGTACCAGGCATTGATGAAATCCCCAGAGAAGAATTATAACACTCAATGCAGATTTTACAATTCTTACAAAGATTCTGCGAGGAAATGGGAAAGACAACATTGTAGTCAACTGGCAGGAAAAGACCTATGTCTATATCAGTCTTGAAGAAGTGTGATCTGTCTTTGGAAATTATTACAAGATCACTCTGATCATACATGCAAGCAAGATTATCCCCAAGGTTATTCAGTGCAGATTAGAGCTATACTTGGGATGAGAACTGCCTGACATGCAACCAAGATGCTGGAAAGAAAGAGGAACAAGATACATCATCATTGATGTAAGATGGATCCTTGAAAAGAGGTTTCATTGATTATAGAAAGGCCTTTGACAGTATAAATCATGAAAAACTCTAGGCCACATTGAGACACATCGGTTTACCAGAACACCTAATAGTTTTCATGCAGAATTTTTAGATCAATCAATGACTAGCACTTTGAGCAGAACAAAGAGAAAAAGTATGGTTTAGAAGCAGTAGAAGTATATGATAAAGCTGCATTATTTTCCCACACCTGTTTAAGGAGGAGTATCCAATTGGTCCCAACAAGTCAGTTGTGTGATTACTTTTGTTGGGCTACAGTTTCAGTAGTAGTCATTTAAGCAGCTGGGATTGATTTTCTTGCACTGTGTGTGTACATGTGTGTGTGCGTGTGTGTGCCTGCATGCATGTGTATTACAAACTGCAGGGAGAACTAGTATACATCTTTGCCACAGTTTCTGAAACAGCTGTTCTGTAAGAATCAAAGCCTTTTGCATTTGGGGAATTTTTTTTTCAGCTCTAGAGAACATAAAATCAATTTTGTGAAGGCCCATTCCTCTGTCAGACCAGGGGATGTATAAATATACCATACGCTGAGTGTTATATATCATCTGAAAGACATTAAGAAGTTTTCTTGTACTTTTTTATCTATCTGATCCAACATATTTAGGGCAAGTTACACCAGATAAAGGTACAATAATGCACATAAGCTGATAAAAATAGACATAACCTTATTCTTAAGTGTTAAAGCAGTTTTTATTATTAACCTCATTTTTCCAAAATATTTCTTCCTAATTCTTGTTCTCATTTTTCATATTGAACTGATGATCATTCTTCTGTTCTTCAATATTTATATATTTTTATTATCACTGTCTTACCCTAAGTTGATATTTTTGATATAGAAAATTTGCAGTTGTAAATGTTGTTTTTGCTCATTTTCAAGGTGTATGCCATCCCTCTGCCATTTAAATACCATTCTACCTCGTATAACCTCAGCTGTCTAGCTGATTAATTATGCAATCTGTACACCTGTTATTCAATCACATAACCTCTTCCTTTAATTCAAGCTTTTTCCATAAACTGTGTTATGAAAATAATGTAATTTGTTGTGAGTAGCATTAAAATAACAGAAATTAAAACTATGAACTATGTCTGACAAGCCTTCTTTGGGTTTGTAAACCTAGAGTTGCAGTATACCTATCATCGTGGCTCGGTTGGAAAGTTGTTTAGTAAAGGTTGTTATTTTGCACCACACTATTTTCCTTTATTACTTTTTTATTCTATTTATATGACTGAATGTTTACCTAAATATTCTATGCACATCAATATCTGTATGCATCTTATATGCTGTTTGAAAGTGTCTTATTAATTTTATGGCTTTAATGACAAATTGCTTATTGGTAGTGCTTAGGATGGCATGCAGGTTCATCTTACAGATAAGTACAGTCTTCTCCATTATTGACCAAGATGGTGTTAGTTTCAGGGAGTAATATAAGGTATTTTTAAACCTTGCTTCTAGCTTTTTGAGTTCTGGCTGGAAAAGATTCCAGCTGATTGACTTCATCTCCCTAATGATGATCACCCCACATCACCATTTCCATATAAAATGATTGCTGGCAGAGTTTCTGAAAGTAGAGCAGCAGTGATTAATCTGTATTCAGAAAAATGATCTTCTGTATGTTTGAAAGACTGCAGGGTAGGTATATATCATTTTTGGGGGTGAGACACTTCCCCCATGAAGAATAAAGAAGGAGAGATTGTCATCCCAGAACAATTATTATTATTATTATTATTATTATTATTGTTATTATTATCATCATCATCATCATCATCATCATCATCATCATCATCATCATCATCATCTGTGTTATAGTGTTTGGTCAGGTTGAGTTTCCAACCAGTTGAAATGAAAAAGTCTGATCCTTATTGAGTTGGAACTTGAAAATGTATCATCATCATCATCTGTGTTATAGTGTTTGGTCAGGTTGAGTTTCCAACCAGTTGAAATGAAAAAGTCTGATCCTTATTGAGCTGGAATTTGAAAATTTATAGATGAAGCAAATTTTGTGCAGTTTCAGAGTGGACGATGTTGATCACTATAGCCTGGAAGTTGAGCAGAAAATCTGGATCTGGTGTAACTGGTAACTATTCTTATTTTGTGTAGCTCATTGGCAGTTATTTTGTTCCATTCAATATCCCATGCACTTCAATTACTTACTTTTTATATATGTTATTCATTCAGCATTTTTGTTATTTTTAAAGGAGGTCTTCATAGATATTTCTTCCAGAATTTATTTAGTCTGCTTTTGGTGGCAATCAACACATTAATCAAATGTATATATTGTATATAATGTATATTTTCTTGAAGATGCTGTTCTCTGTTCCAAACAATAACCTACTATAAGTTAAGCATTACACCTCATTGCTAGACAACTGTATGTCAGTGTAATTCCTATTTTTTTCTCCTTAATCTTATGTTAGTGTGGTTATCTCAACTACACTGACTTGTTGTTTGATTACTAGATGTTTTATTTTCAGTGTTAATTTCACTAAACTTATTATATTTAAATTACATAACCGTATTCAATTAAAATGTGTAATTTAAGCAAGTGCATAACTAATAGTGTCGATTGAACTTGTTTGCACTTGTGCATTATGGGCCTAGGTTGTGGCTGTGAATAGTCTTAGGACCAGCTTGCTCAAATGGTCATTAAACAGGAAATAAATAAAATAAATAAACAGATAATATTATTGTTGATGGTTTCTGTTAACCACGTTATAAATCTATTTTACAGCATTCTTAAATTGCTTGTTTTTCATCCTTTCTTTGCACTTATCTTTAGCGCCTGAGTTTTTTATTCTCTGCAGAACTTTTGAGTTTGTTGCTAGGTATAACACAAAATCGATCTGTTTCTTTATTGTGTTTTTTTCATAACATATCACATTCCTTAGTATTTTCATTGATCTGTTCTGTCTCTAATGATCATACTCTGCTGAAATTATTTGAAATAACATCAATTATTACAATGTGGTTGTATTGCCAAAGGTGTGTTTTGTACAAAACAAGAGTAGGAACTGCATCGGTTAATACATTTAAACCTAAGTTCTTCCCTGAATAGCTCATAGGGAAGTTCACAGTACAAGAGTAGAAAACTTTGAAAATTGAAAGTTCATTTGTCTAATGAGGCCTTTCAAAAGATGTGATACAGGAAGGCAGGAGTGAGAGTGATCAAGTGAAAATGCAGATGAATATGAAGTAATAACTTTCCAAGAAACTTCTCTTGTTGTTTATGCAGATCAAAAATAGTTGTCCATCTGCTGTGAGAGAAAGAAATGGACAGATAATTATAGTCTCTGTAGGCAGGAAAATTATTAGGAAAGTTTGGAGACTCATGGAGCACTAGAAGAAAAAAAATCAGACAATTGGAAGATGACCAGTTATCAGTTAGAAATATAAAAAATATTTTTTAATAAAGAATGCTTTTTTATTGAGTCACTCTAAAAAGTGAAAAATTAGGAAGAAGAGTGAAAACTTTGCAAAAGAAACACAAACAAGCTGATTTCAGAAAAGCATTCAAGGTTGGTTTTGATGATTCTGTTATTCAGGTAGCAGAAGAACTAGTAGAAATCAACAACCTTGAATGCTTTTCTGAAAACAACTTTTCTGCCTTTCCTTTTTCACTCTTCCTCCTTACTTTTCACTTTTTAGAATGACTCAATAAAAAGCACTATTTAACTCAGATGCTCAGGTAAGAGCCGCCCTCTCCAAAGCAAAAAACACAGCATCAATGGGACCAGACAGTGTCCCGGGCTGCGTCCTACATGAACTCCAAGAAGAGTTAAACCCAAACATAAAATTACTGTTCAATCTCAGCCTTACCACAGGATATGTACCCAAAGAGTGGCGTACAGCAATAGTGGTCCCTCTCCACAAAGGTGGTGCCTCAACGGATCCTGGAAACTATCGCCCTATAAGCCTGACTAGCTTGGTCTGCAAAGCTATGGAAAGGATCATCATGGACCTCATAAATAAAGATATTGGGGACCTACAGACACTGGATTCTACCCAGTTTGGCTTTGTTAAGGGCAGATCCTGCCTCTTAAGCCTGGTCAATTTATTTGAAACAGTCACCAAGGCCATTGACGAGGAGAAGGTGGTCCACACAGCCTACCTGGACCTCGCAAAAGCCTTTGATACAATACCCCACTCAGGCATTATAGATAAGCTCACCAACTTAAATATAAACCCCTATGTCACTAGATGGGTTGCAAACTGGCTCAAGGACAGAACCCACATGGTTAGAATTGCTGGAGCCATGTCAGACTCCAAACCTGTTAAAAGTGGCGTCCCACAAGGCTCAGTCCTGGGACCTCTCTTGTTTGGTATATATTTCTCGGAGGTACAGGCCAACACGGAAGAACTGTGACTGACCAAGTTCACAGATGACTGCAAACTGGGCGCCATAATCGACTCTCCAGCCGACACAAGCATCCTCCAAAAGGGCCTCATAGAAACAGACAACTGGTGCCAGGGCCATGGCCTCAAGCTAAACGCCAGAAAGTGTATAGTTATCCCCTTTGGCAAAAACAAAGTGCCCACAAATTACCACATAGGTGGTAATCCATTAAGTACGGAAGAAGTAATTAGGGACCTGGGGACCCAAGTTGATAGCAATCTCTCATTTGACAACCACATGGCCAAAGTGGTTAGAAAAACATTTTATATAGCCCACCTAATCATGAAGGGATTCACATCTACATCAGGGGAGGTCATTGTGCCTCTTTACTCATCCCTCATCAGGCCCATAATTGAGTACAATGCCCCTTTTGGGATGTACCTTACCAGACACTTCAGCAACTGGTAAGACCCCAAAAGTACCTCACCAAGAGGATCAAAGGTCTCAAACAGATGCCATATGCTGCCCGGTTAAAGAAACTCCAGCTCTACTCAGTGGCATACCACCTGCTCAGAGGCGATCTGTGCCTGACATATAAAGCCATGTCCAACCCAGCATTAATGGACATGCTGCACCTCAGAAAATTAAATCCCATTGAGCTACATGCTCAAGAGACTTGAACCTCAGCACTGAAATAAATAGGATGTGCTGGATGGACAGATTCATAACCCAGAGGCTCCATTCACTCTGGAATAAAATGCCAGTCCAGGTTAGGCAGAGTCCATCATTGACTCTCTTCAAGAGGAATCTTGATGAGTGGATGGGGGATCGTAGGTTTACCCCGGGTATCACTTCTGTGTCACTGTTAGAGGCACAGTATACTAACCTCGAAAAAGGGCATAGCAAAATTAATTTAAAATGGGTGGTGAAAGCCAAACACACTCTGGCTAGGCTTATAAATGCCCTAGAGCAGATAGCCTAGTGTGAACCTATGAACCTATAAGATTTTTTTTTTATATTTTTATGTTTTACTTTTAGATTTTAAGTAAAATGTAACAGTAATAATTATCTATGCAGAATTACTGTTGTATTTTACTTAAAAACTAAGTAAATGAGTGGTTGAGGAATGCAGGTTTTAAGTAAAATACAACAGTAATTCTGTATTTACGTAGATTTAGTAGAATCCTCAATGCATCTTCATTGCCTTGCCTATTCACCACTGTGAGCTGTGCAGGGTGCTGAAGTGCTGTGCATTGCATAACATGTGGTTCACTGTGGATGTAGATTGAGAGTTTACATCTTCATTGTCTTGCCCATTCACCACTTTGAGCTGTCTAGGGTGCTGAAGTCCTGTGTATTGGATGATGATTGGTTCCTAGTGAATGTAGTTGAGAACTGATTGGTCAAGAAATGTGGCAGAACCACAGCGAGACAGACCCACAAAGCCAATTTCAGTAAAACATAATAATAATAATAATAATAATAATAATAATAATTAAATAAATAAATAAAAAAGCATTCTAAACTGTAATAATGGATTTTGTATGACAAATAATTATATTAAGGTAAGAGAGTTACCTGCATGGTGGCAGACAGAAAACAGATACTGTAGTAAGAGGCTATCAGATTAAAGAAGCTTTTTCAACTAAAAGCTGTTACCAAATGGAGCAACTGGCCAGAGTAACTGGACGTAAAGCTAATGAGCTGAAAACAGTGAGTGAGTACTGCCTATGTAGTTTCCCTGAATGAGGTCAGTGATGAGATGAGTAGATTCTCACTGTCCAAACACAACTAGTAAAATGTATATTTCCTCATAGATAGCATCATTGCCTTGAAGGCACTTTTGAGTCTCTGTGTGAGACCACTGTGCACTTTGTTGGGTTGTTTTGCCTTTCTCCAGGGGTGCGCAACCATAGAGTTTATATAGAGGTTAGGAAGTCATGGGGCTCAACCCTCACATGTGATGTGCAAGATATTCACTCCCCATAAAGTTACTTATTTCCATCTTTGCATGAAATATTTAGGTGATCTAAGTTCTTATTTGCTCAGTATTGGGTTCAGATTTTGAGAGAGTATGCAACAATTACTCCTGGAAGAATCCTGCATGCATAGCTTGGAACAATCCAAAATGATTTGGGGTATAGTTGAAGAGCTGTTTGTGAAATAAAAAATCCAATGACAAGCACCGTTATGAATTACATACAATTTTGAGTGTTTAATAATTATACATTTTGGAATGCATCTGCTGAAAAATAGCTAAAACTAAAATGATGAATGAATGCATTGTTGGGAATATATTCTGGATAGGGTAGAAATAAAAGTACTCTTTTCCTATATAAAAATGAGTTGGTATCTGACATTATCGGTAAGATTCACCATTTTAAAATATGACTAATTTGCTAAAAAGCTCTAATCTGCATATGTTTCAAGTACAGGCTATCATAACTAAAGTAAGAGAGTTGCCTTATAGAAATTTTCTCTTATTCTGTATTACAGTTTAATGCTGTATTTCATATCACTAATAATGCTAAAGTAGATTATAAATCTAACATATTTTACACAGTACATATGACTGATATTCTGCAGTAGTTTGCTTAATTAATGGTATAATTTTAAACCTTGTAAAAAAATACTCATCAGTTAATACATTACCACATGATGAAGCACAGAACTTTTAATTTAGGAATTAATGAGCAGGAAAATTATTTATACTATTATACACATTTCTCAAAGTATGCTTCCAGTAATCTCTGGCTTGATATTATCTGTAAATTCATATGCAGCATAACTTTTTTGTAGTTTTAGTTGCATACTGTATGAATTAATCTGCAAAACAGCATCACACAGATGAAGAGAATACCTAATACTCATTTAGCCAGTATTTGCAGACTGCATTAGCACTTTGCCAAGTACCATGGAAAGTGGTAACATGCAGGTTAGAGACAATTCAAAGACAAAGTCACATGACTACCCTGGGGTAAAGAATAGTGCAGTATGCAATGTATACAAATAACTAGACAATGATATGGAATGAAATTCCTGATGTAAAGGAGGGTTAGCAATTATGAAAATGTTGCCATCAGATATGGTGGAGTGAGACAAAGATGTGTAAAACAGGCATACTGCACCATGGTATTCATCTAGTCTGAATTCCAGGAAATAACAGTGTGCATGATGCTACAGTGCTTGTGAAAACATTAGTTATAGCAGACCAAGACATTAGTGGCTGCTCTCACAATGAGTACCAGCAATGTGGGAGACCACTGCCCTGCATACCAATGCAAATGGGAAACAGTGCCTAATATACATCAGCTGGTTGACCATGGACCACTTATGTGTAGACAGGGAGACCACAGAGAATCTTCTTGAATTATGCTACCCACATGTGGAATCAAGGGAACTGCATTGGCATTGCATTCCAGTGGGCACTAAGGTATGTGCAACTTTATCTATCCTAAAAACAGGGATCTTTCAGTGACTTACAATGAGACACATTATGAATACCACAGGAAGGAGCAGTAGGACCCTATGTGAGTTAAAGGTAGACACAACATATTATTGTACTGGTAAAGAGGTAGCATGTCTGCTACAACAATGGGCATGATACAGAAAACAATGACTAAAATGATGTATGCATTATAACATTAAAGCTATTCAAGACACAGTGTGGATTGGTCACATTGTGTATCAGACTTCACCTTACCCAACCAGGTTAGAGACAGTCATCACCATTTGCACAGGTGAGCGGGAAACAATGACAGGTGACAGCAATGCTGTTATATCTGCTAGAGTCATGAGAGGGGATGTGATAGCCACACAATCCAGTACTATGCTTAATGGAAACAGTGATTATAGCATTCAATGACACAGTAGAGCTGCAGTGTTGAAAATATTAGCAATTTGTTCTGTGGTGACCCAAAGAAACAGGACTCAATGCAGCCTGTTCCAGGGTGGTGCAGAACTACTGGAGTATGTGCATTCACATTCATGGGGTATCTGTATGTGGGAACTAACAAATGTGAGATGTTCATGACCCAGATGATACACATGAATAGGAATGGCACTTCTTCTGATGCAGGGATATTGATGTATAGAACTGCTTCAGTGAGAGCATGATGAGGTGTACCGGAGGAAAAATCTGAAAATCACTGGTAATCATATGCATTAGAATGACGTCCATGTCCATGTGCGGTAACATCTGTACCAAGAGTTAACAATGATGCTGCCTAATAATTGGTCTATCTCACCTGGGAATGCCTGGCCTGTGACTGGCCAGCTCTCATCCAGGTTCTTATACAACATAGACAGTATTGCCTGCAGAGGTGGACTGAACTGCCAGGCATGGTGCATGGGCTGCTGTACCAAACTTTTGGTCAATGCCTATGCCAAATGGAGCACATGCTGTCCATCCTTGTGTGGCAGTCTGGCCCCAGGCACTGGCGTCAACCTCCGCCTTTACAGGATTAGTGAAGGTGTGGTGCTGACAGTCCCATGGGTGAGGACTTGAGTCACACTGCTACCATGTCTGATTTCCACAGGACTGGGATTTCACAACACCCTCCCCAACCAAGGTGTTCATCCCCCTCTTATGTCAGACACCAAGCCTGTCTGCTGTCTAGTCTGTCTTGTCTGTCTGCAAAAGCTTCCTCACCTTTACAGCTTACCTCCCCCTCACATACCTATGTCCTTTCCCCAACATTCCACTCTCTCCTTAAAAAAAAAGAAAATGGGCACCTGTCCCAAAAAATATTGTCCCATGCATAGCTCTCCATTTTGCACATGTCCACTGGACATACATAATTCGGTCCAATTGGCTTGGCAATGCAGTTATGTTGTCCTTACCCATCTCTGTGGGGTTTAAGAATCTAAATTCATGTACAAATTCTGCCAAAGTGAACAGCTGTTGCTCTACAAGAAATGTATAGCTATGTTGCTTTCCTGCACCCTTCCTGCACATACCCACCTGCCTTCAACTATGTTTTTCCCCTGCTTGCATCCCAATTCACCACTGTCCTATCTCCCCATTTTTCATTTCTTTAAAGATTTTTTAAGGGATGCTGTGCAACATGCAGCGTCTGTAAGCTAAATGGCACTATATTGATATTATGTGTGTTAAATAATATTAACAACTTGCAAAAAGTGCACCTACTACCTATTTCAAACACAGGACCATTGCACCTGCAGTCCAGTGCATCAACCTACTGAGCCACACAGCTGTTAATTAACACACATGTTTTAAGCAAAACATAATACTTGCTATTTTCCTATCATTAAGCATGTTTAGGAAATGCTGCATATTGCACCTCTTCATGCAAACTTGATAAAAGAGTAATACAAAAAATGGGAATCATACCAGTGGGGACTACTATTATGAATGTATACAGTTGATGTTTCTAGATTTAAATTGTAACAACGAAATGCATTATTTTGCCTGTTAGGTCTACTCATTTATATTGCATTAAATCAGTAAACATTAAATTGAAAAATAAATGGGAATGTAACTTGGACTGTGGTAGAGGAATACATCACTGTAAAGCCAGACACATAATGGATGTAAGTGAGGTCTCTAACAGCAGGTAACTGTACAATTATATCTGCAACATTTAAAAATACACCTGCTAAAACATAAATGGAAAAATGGTGAGTACATAGTACATTTTTTGTCTATTGATATTCACTATATACAGCTTTTAGCTTCACACTTCATTATAGAAATGGAAAAATAGGTGTTTAACTGGGACTCTGGTGGAGAAATGCATCCCTATAAAGACATACACATAATGGATGTAAATGAGTTATGTAACAGCAAGTAAGATTGCAATTATATTTTGAAAAATGCACCTGCTGTAGCAGTGACTCAGTATCTCAGTCTGTTAAATGCTTTGAAAACATTAATGTTTGGTCCACATGGTCCTGGGTTCAAATCCAGTGGTGTCTAGCATTTAACATACAAGCAAGTGTACATCACCATTATGAATTCTGATATGTATGACTGTCTCATCACCTATTTATCCACCCAAAACAGTACAGATGCAATGTCTGCTTTTCAATAATGGAAGTCAAAGGCCTAATAGGAACACAGTTAACATATTCCTATTAACAACACTAGAAAGTGCATAGAATGTCAGATCATGCATTATTATGCATTCGCAGAGGATTTTAAAGTATGCAAGGCCCAGTAATATCAGACTGCAGCACACAATGATTTGCTACTGATATTACAGATAACCATAGCTGCACAAGTAACATAGATATAGGGAGGTCATGCTAGAAGCAAGGGCTGTCAGCACACACATTCCAGATGACTACCATAACATAAAACATGACTTGGCAGTTATCCAAAAGGCTGACATAATGGTAAATTTACCCCCTACCTTGTTCTAGGACACAACAACCATGTTGCCTTTCACTCAGTTAATGATACCTTTGGGCAACATACTTACCTTAAACACATACCTCAATTTCCTATGGGATGGGTTCCCTCAGTCAGGCTCTGGCTGTACATCAAGGCTGCCACTGGTCACACTATTACTCATAAGTGTTGTTGTCCATATTCTGCAGACTCTCTTACTATGCTTATTGCTTACAGCAACAGCATCAGCTGCAACCTGTAGCACACACATCTGTATGTAATAAGTATCTACTACAAACATTCTCTCTGTGCTGACATAGTAGCTTTAACCCAGTACTTTCCACCCCAACATATGAGAAAGGGTATGGATTCTATTGGGGCCTAATATCTTGTTCAATAGTTGTATGGGATTGCCTGATTATACTGCAAATCAACTGTGTTTGCTGCAATTAGAATTCCTGAACCACAGTCTGGTTCAGAGGCAATCACCTGCTAGTGAGAACCATCTTACAAAGGGAAACTCCTAGCTAGAGGAACCATTGTGTATGAGAGTTACTTTCTATTCTGAACTCATTGGCACAACAGGATATGAAAAAACAAATTCAAAACTCCAAGATAAATGAACAAGCAAAGAGGCTAGATTCAATCCAAAATTTATTCACAAATCCACAGGTAAAGTAAACGCTTTCGGTTGACAAATAGACAACCTTCTTCAGACATTAAATTCTAGAATTAAATGAGAATTTAAACAAAACAGCATAATGACATAATTTCATCCTAATCATGAATTAAAGTTACACTCACCTTATATTAACTAGATTACTTGGAATAAAAAAATGTAAAATGTAAAAACACAAGACCTCCATATAGTCATTCTTATAAAGATAAAAAGAAACCACATGTATGAAAATAAATGCCCTTAAAAAGGTGATACACTTTTAAAATTGTAGACGAGATGAGAAGAAACACCTACGGTTCCTCTGTGTCCATTAGAGACATTTGTCCTAAAGCAGTTGTTACTGTCATGTTTCCCATCCTATTGTGTGTAACTTGCACATGATTTGCGGTAGGCTGGAACTCTACTTCACATGGATGGGGAGCCTGTTACATATTGGGTGTACTGTGTGGGCTACATAGCTGTCTCTACAGCATGTCCTATTTATTCCACAGTCGAGGTGTATGTATGTAGGACAGGTGATTCTCGTGCTACTCCTTTCTTGGATATTCAGGTGGCACACAGTGGGGTCTGACACCTCCCTGCATGCCAGGCATACACCTCCCCTCCAAAGCATGTGGGAGGCAGAATACACAGTTACAGCCCGACACGGTCTGCATAGGACATGCTATGTACACTGTGTATTGGTTTACTCTGGAACCTCTGTGGATATTACAATTGTCGGATATGCCTGGTTAGTTACATACCAAAGGTGGCATTGCACTCAATGATAGGTGTGATGACTGTCGAATATGGTGGAACAATGACTTTGTTGGATTTTCATGCCATAGCTTTGTTTATAAATTGCACAACATAGAATGAATCCCCAAATAGTGCTGACCGGTGACAATAAGAGGTTAGATCACTATCTATGTGTCCATAACTCCCTGACTATTCGGTCAACTGTTGTAGGTCTGCGGTCAGACCAATAGTTACCAAGGGTGGATGACTCCCCAAGGGACAGTATTATGCATTCATTGGCATTTAGTGTTAGTCCATAGCTCTGACAACAACTGAATGTCTGTGTCAGCCCATCCTGGATAACTGATGAGTCAGTGTGGGATTCAATGGAAGCTCCCAATTTGCAATCATCTTCCTCAGTCAGAGGCCAATGACAGTGGCTGGGACTGGAGAGAAGTAATTGCCTAGAAGGAGCAGTCGCAGGAATGATTTGTGAGGGAGTCCACTGGTGACTGGCCTCATTTTAGCATTTGACTCCTAATGCTATTATCCTGGATCATATCTGTCAGCCACTTGACTATCCACCGGCTGACATACAAGTTTGTAACTAACCTCTACAACATGTCAACAATGCCTGATGGCCTAATAATGACAAATGCCTTGTCAGGCCATGGTAGGTGGACTGAATCATTTCCCCCTCATCCATTGCTTTGTTTACCACTCAATGAGGTCCACCAGGTAGGGTTGGCATGATCTGCCTTTGGAAAAAAACAAATTGGGTTTGGTCCAGTCTCTGTAGGTGTACTACACCTTTAATGTTCATTTCCATGAGAATTCTTTTCATGGCTCTAAATATCAGACTACTGAGACTTCTGGGGACAATGCTTGTCACTGCATGCTAGTTGTCCTGTGTGCAACTTAGTATTGCAGTTGATTCCATCATGGTTTACAAGAAAATTGTCACCTGAGGTGCCTGATTCTGTATAGAGCACAGGCAAACACTGGACGTGAAACTAATACATGCATTCTGTGAAAGTAAAGATGGAGTATTTACACAGTTATTCTGGAGTATTTACAGTTATTTTGCAGTTAGACAGTAATCAAGCAGAGTGTACTGAAAACAAACAATTACCTTGTGAAAAATGCTGAAAAGAGGGGAGTGCCCTGCATTTCTGGTGCCTGGCTGCTACTACTGGTCTCACCACAGCCACACTCTGCTGGGATACAAAGCTCCTATTCTTTTACTCTCAGCAGAAGCCAAATGTTAGTACCAAGTTCAAGATGAGAAGCAGGCCACAGCCTGTTTGTTGAGCCACACACTTGTCCCACATGATGCAAGGCTCTACAGGTTTGACATACCCTTTTCCAGGTAGATGCCCTGATTAGCTACCGGAGTAGGGTTACCATATTTGGTTGTATGTAAAAGAGGACGAAAAAATATGTGCTGGTACCAGCACATATTATTTCGTCCTGTTAGGGCTGAAGAGCAAAAAAAAAGGTCTTTATTCTTGTAGAACTAAAGCTAAAGACCTTTTTTTTTTTCCCTCTTAAAGCAAAAAAAAAAAAAAAAAAAAACGGTCTTTAGTCTTGTCTTTAATGCATTTCAGAATTAAAGACATCTTCTGTTCAATGCAGAACATCAAGCAGTTCCGCATTGAACAAAGCTCTGCTTTTTGATTGGCTCATATACCAGTATACAAGCCAATCAAAAATGTGCACAGCGGACCCTCTTCTGTTCAATGCGGAACATCAAGCTGTTCTGCATTGAACAGAGCTCCACCTTTTGATTGGCTCATATACCAGTATACGAGCCAATCAAAAATGCGCACAGCGGACCCTCTTCTGTTGAATGCAAAACATCAAGCAGTTCCGCATTGAACAGAGCTCCATTTTTTGATTGGCTTGTATACCGGTATAGGAGCCAATCAAAAAAAAAAAAACAAAGCGGAGGAAAGACTCCTAAATAGGGATGTCTGGCTTTTGAAAATTCTGCGATTTGTCCGTGTTTTAAAACCAGGCCTAATCGCAGAATTTTCAAAAAACGCCCGGACAGGAGCCCAAAAAAGAGGACATGTCCGGGGAAACCTGGATGTATGGTAACCTTATACTGGAGCAAACATTTGACTATTGCATTTAGTATGCCTTGTGTTCTCATAGATTTGACTAGGACACTGACCTCATGGTGATTAGGAGCACAGCTACTGTGTCTTAATACACTCTTCAATGTCAGGTGACACAGATGTCCAAGGCTGCTCTAGGAAGCTCCACAGTGGCAATGATCCATGTGAGTTGGAAATTTCACAGCAAATCATGCACCCCACTCTTCAACGGCATAATGGTGGACATCTGCGTGACATGGATGTGAGGCCTACTGCAGAGGAGTGGCCACCTTTGGCCAATGTATTTCTCCCTTCCACATGTCCTAGGTATGTCATACTGTACATTTATGTTACAGGAACACAATTCTGTGTTCCCATATCATTTCACACAACATCCATTTGCTGTTTAACAGCCATTGTAAACTTACAAGGCCAAAGTAATGTCTGTGAAGTTTAACACATTTTCTGTGCATGCACGGACATCCACATCTTCACTGCAAAGATTGCCAACAGACAACATTGTCACATTTGTAGGTATGCTGTTGTGATCCTGCCTAATAATAGTATCATGGTTAATACAAGTGCCACATGCCTGGCAAAGCATTGTAGTCGAGCTACCATATTATGACACATTGTCAGGTACTGTAGTACCTTATGATGACAACATAAAGGTGATAACATGTTGAATGTAATCATCCATCAGGCCACTGCCTAACCATGGCTTGTTGTGATGTATACACAAACAGGACTCTATTGCTAATGGCATTATCACTGACTGCTGATGAGATGTGGAAAGTGTTTCCAACCCTCTACTCCTATTCCATGCAAACACAGCATGTGAGAGATGTGACTTTATTAAAAACATTGCATCCATGCTCTCTCAGACACTAGTCAGCACATATGACAATCAGAGGGTTGCCAATATGCACACCTCACCTCCTACCCCACCCAAACCCACATCACACATAGCTACATGTGTGTAGGTCCTTACCAGGCACATAGGTAAACACCAGACACCACAGAAACACAAACACAAGCTCACTTTACATAATCATACCTCTGCAGAACACAATACACATAGGTTATGCACTACTGTCTCACCAGTCAAACACCTAAGATGAAACCCAAAATCAAACATATTACTCATAGGTGATTAAATCATGAAACACATTGATGTGCCTCTCACCAGGCTACATACGGAAAGGTCAAGGTCAGCTTTCTGTGGGGTGCCAGGATACACCTTATCACACATGCACTCATGTCTGTAACATCAGGTACTTTTATGACTACATCATAGTTCCTGTTGGTGTGTATGACTGGAGACATACCTCTCTGAACTGTATGCAGAGACATGACTGAGCTTACAGATTATGTGTCTCAGGCAAGTATGCCCTTGGCCTTGAGCTGCATTTTAACATCACCTAGGATGATGGTTCAATACAAATGGAAAATGGTTCACTTTAATAATTGCTGTAGTGTCTGATCTCATTGTAAGGGGATCCACTATCTGTCAGCCTGGGATAACCTGCTCAACAGACCTCAGTGCTTTGCCAGAGATGGTCATCATCTGTCATCCACTGGCATTTTGGCTACTGGCCAAAGCTGTTGCCACCTCCATAGTGCACCTTTTAGGTGGTGTCTCAAGGGAACATTTTACAATGAGAAAATGCCATCTACAAACAACATCACAGTTATGCTGCTAAATGTCAGGAATGTCACCACTAAACTCCACTCACTGGAAGATGTCCCCACCATGGAAGATGCAAACATTTGTGCAGTCACAGACACCTGGAGAACACCACAGCCATACCAAATTACACCTCCTTCCACATGTTCAGACCTCAAACTTAAAGCATGCAAAGTAATAGAGGAGGTGTATACATACTCATTAAGGATAGATATACATTGAGATTGGTTTGACAGTATGGTTCCCTGGAGAAACTGCAAATGCTGTTGACTGCTTGTAGGGCACCCAATCAAGCCATTGCCAGCTAAAGGAGCAACTCTATGAATCAGAACACTCAATGTGATTATATAGATCTACTGAGTCTATCAAGATACATCAAAACAAGATGGTTTTGTTTGACTTCAACCATCCAATAATTGGGTAAATTACCCATGCTCAAACTCAGATAGCCATGGTGGTACAGCGGAAGCATTGTTGCCTCACAGCAAGAGGTTCTCCTGTTTGATTCGCAGCTGGAGTGCCTTCTGTGTGGAGTCTGCATGCCCTCCTCGTGGTTGAGTGGCCTCCGAAAGACATGGGTGAATGGGCGTGCCTTCGCTGAAGGTTGGGCGTTGAGCTGGCAACTCAGCACCATAAAAATCGACTGCCAATCATTACCGGACCGGAGTTCCACTGTGGCAACCCCTAACCAGGAAAAGCCAAAAAGACAAACAAAACCCATGCTCAAAGTCACTTGCCTAGAGGTTAGTCGGCTTCCTTAACTACAACACCCTTGAGCAGTGGGTTGAAATCCACACAAGGAGAGCCAACATACTGGATTAGGTGCTTACCAATATGGGTGACCACTGTAGAACCTCCACTGTGAGTTCCTCCCTGGTGAGATCTGACCACAGATTGCTCTCATTTTTATTTCTGTTGCTCCTTTCATCACACTTGCCATGCCCCTTGCAGCAGATAAAGTAATAAAGTTCAACAAAGCAGATTATAAACTCTTATGGGATGGTGCAAATAGCATGACTGCACCACCCTCCTCAGATGGAACATACAAAAGTGGTTAGGAAGAGACTTAAACCTCAACGGACAGATTCATCTCACTGACTCTGTTCAAGAGAAAAATCATCTCTGTGTCACTGCTGGACAGAGGCACAGCAAACTAATGGGTATAGTATTCCTGGCTAGGCTTATAAATGCCCTAGGGCAGATAGCCTAGTATGAACCTATGAACCTATGAACCTATGAACAAGTATGCTGAGCTCTACACCAATGCTTTATACAAGCACCTATACAACTGCATTGACTTGCCTGACAGGAGCAAAACAAGTTCCTCATGGCACAGGAAACCTGTCTGGTGGACAACTGCCATTAGCAGGTTTTACAATAAGAGGTAGACATTGGTATCTCACATTTGGAGGGGGGGAGCTCCCCTAAAATGAAAACACTCCCTCCTCAGCTTAAACAAGCAAATAAGCATTGTTGTGAAGTCCTGTAAAACAATGTATGGGACAAAATTAACCTCATCCACAAAGAACAACCACAAGGCATTGTGTAGTTACATGTGTAACATAAAAGGAAAGGCCCACATTGTTGCTAAACTCATACTTTATGATACCACATATAATGAGGCTGTGGACATAGCTAATCTGTTGGGTGACAGGTTCGGTGACAACTGCACTCCCCTGTCCCCACCACGCGTACACCAGAATCATGACTTCAGAAGAACAAACACACAGTCTATGATGTTCCTAGTTTGTGTGTGCCTCATTATGGTGTTTTTCTGTGGGTGTGTATGCATTTCTGATAGGTGTCATCATCAAACATTCAAGGGCGTAACCAGCATCCCCCAGTAAATGGCCCTGTGGGATGCCCCCCCCCAACAAAAATCTGATACAGCTGTGATGTGTGCCAGATATGGAAGTTGTGATAACTACCAGGGTTGCCAGCACACACATTCATGATAATCCCCTTGGCATTGCACATGACCTGTCAGTTGATGGAGTGGCACCCCTTGCAATTAGCATAGATTATACCCTGCTCACCAGGTGGTGCCTTGATGTGTACATATGTACAATCTATGGCACCCAATATTTCAGGGTAGTGTGCTATGGTAGAACTTTTGGCTATTGCTGACCCTCACCTCAGGGGTAAGGGGAAAAGATATGTGATCAAAGGCATGTGGAAGCATAGCGTCCAGGAATTGGTGGAGTATCCTGGATGCAGATGCATGTGACACCCCATCATGTCCCCAGTAGTTCTTTGAAAAGTACCTGTAGCTAGTATCCTAAGGGCTACATATACCTTTGTTTCCACTGGGATGCATTCCCCTCTATTAGCTCTGGCTCTAAGTTGAGGGTGACAGAGCTCAGTTAGTAATATGTCCCTGTCCTCCCTGTAGTGCTCTACAATCTCCAGTTCATGTAGCTCCTGGAAGATTACCCTGGGCCTGAGCACTCTTATCCTTCTCAGCCTAGGTCTATTGTCAGCAGCTCCAGCAGGACTGACTTCAGCATCTAGTAAATACAGATGGAGCAGACCTGCAGCAACCCCTAGCATTATCCCAGTTAAAATTCCCAAGTCTATACTCCAATGGTCCAGAGTATTGAAGGAAAATCAGAATGTAGGGTGTATGCATACTTTATACAGTTATACTTTATGTCCACCATGTGAGATTGGCTAATTATGATGGAATCACTTGCCCAGGATATAAGTAACATAATTAAAAGGCCTGCTTTAGTGTGTGATGCAGAACTATGTGCAGTGGCTCGCAGCATAGCTTATACAAAAGTCAAAAATATTTATTGAAGATATTTGGTTTTAATTGATTGCTGCCTATGTCATCACTGTCATTTGGGTAGACTGCTCTCACAGACATGCTAAGCTATGCAACACACTGCACAAACATGTGTTTTGAGAATAGAAAATCCTAAAAATAATAAGACATGCCCCCTGATGTCATCCACATCCTCTGGGAATATCAACATCATGTAGGAGCCTACACAAAGTGGATATGCAGACACTGTTGCTCCTTTTAGCCATTCAGGAAATCCACCTCATTTGCATATATATCCATGCTGACAGCCTAGACACTACACGGGTCATAGCCGTGTGAGCATGGTAACAGTATGTATGCACCTTTGTATGGACCTGATGCAAGGTCCTACAGTACATTTGTGAAAACAGTATTAGAAATGTTATTTTTTATTTTATTTTTTTATTATTTCTGTTAAGCATATTTGCACACTGTGGCGCATAGAGCAAATATGCCAAAATTATTTTAAAAAATTATTATTATAGATTCATAGGTTCATAGGTAGGTACTAGGCTATCAGCCCAAGGGCTTAAGTAAGCCTAGCCAACAAAGTTCCCTGGCTTACGCCACCCAAGAAAGTTAATTTCCTGTGCCTCTGTTGAGCAGAGCCAAAGAAGTGATCCCGGGCTGTATTTCCTATTTCCCATCCACTCATCAAGATTTTTCTTGAAGAGTCCTAATGAGGAACTTTGCTTGACATAGATGGGTAGCTTGTTCCAGAGTATAGGAAATCTCTGGGACAGGAATCTATCCTCCAGCATGTCTTACTTATTGTGGTAACAAGGTTTAGGTCCCTAGAGCATGTAGCTCAGAAGGATTGGGATTTCTTTAGGTGTAGCATGTCCAACAGCTCTGGGTTTAACATAGCTTTATATGTTAGGCAGAGATCTCCTCAGAGTAGGCGATGTGCTACAGAGTAAAGTTGGAGTTTTTTGAGACAGTCA
The DNA here is from genome assembly GCF_019279795.1 of Protopterus annectens. Lineage (NCBI taxonomy): Eukaryota > Metazoa > Chordata > Ceratodontiformes > Protopteridae > Protopterus > Protopterus annectens. The sequence goes on from NC_056736.1 coordinate 620,671,233, forward strand.
GTGTAGGGCATCTGTTTGAGGCTGTAATTCTCTTTGTGAGGTACCTCTGTGGCCTTTCCAGCTGCTGTAGATGTCTTGTGAGGTACATTCCAAAAGGGGCATTACACTCCATAATGGGTCTAATGAGTGCCAAATAGAGGGGAACCCTTTTCTGATGAGAACCCTTTTCTGATGAGGTGTGCCACATAGAAGGATTTCCTGACCATTGTGGCGATGTGATTATCAAAGGAGAGACCACTGTCCACCTAGGTCCCAAGGTCTCTTATCACACATTCAGCGTTAAGTAGACTGCCATTTATGTGGTAGTTCATGGGTACAGAGTTTTTACCAAAGGGGATGACAATGCACTTTTTGGCATTGAACTTGAGGCCATGCCTCTGACACCAGGCATCTGTCTGAGTGAGACCCTTCTGTAGGATATTCACATCATTTGGGGACTCAACTATGGCTCCTAGTTTGCAGTCATCTGCAAACTTTATTAGCCAGAGGGCTTCTGTGTTAACCTGTACTTAGAGAAGTAGATAGCAAACAGGAGAGGTCCCAGGACTGAACTGTGTGGTACTCCACTTGTTACTGGTTTGAAGTCACATTTGGAGTCTGCAACTTTTACAGTGTGGGTTCTGTCAGTGAGCCAGTTGACAACCCATCTTGTGACGTAGGGATTTATACCTAGTTTGGTTAGTTTAGCTATAATTTCAGAATGGGGATGGTGTCAAAAGCCTTGGCATGGTCAAGATAGGCTGTGTGAACCACCTTACTGTCATCTACGGCTTTTGTGACTGCCTCAAAGAAGTCGATCAGGTACGGAAGGCATGATCTGCCTTTCACAAACTCAAACTTGGTAGGATCCAAAGTTTGGACGTTACCAATGTCTTTGTTTATGAGTTCCATGATGATACATTCCATGGCCTTGCAGACCAGGCTCATCAGGCTAATAGGGAGATAGTTCCCAGGATCAGTGGTGGCTCCCCCTTTGTGGAGTGGGATAACTGTTGCTGTGGTCCATTCATTGGGCACAAAACTTGACGTGAGACTATGATTGAACATGGTGCTTAAATGGGGAGCCAGTTCGTTCTGAAGTTTGTGTAAAACGCAGCCTGGGATGTTGTCCGGTCCCATGGATGCTGTGTTTTTAGTTTTAGAGAGTGCAGCATTTACCTGCATAGATGTGATTACAGGAACTCTGCATTTTTCCTGTATAGATATGGGTCCTTTAGAGGGTGAGAGGGAGTAAAGTTAGCACTAAACATGTATGCCAGGATGTTGGCAATATCAGTTGGTTCTGTAATTTTGTGCCGTTGTGTTGTAACTCAGAGCAGATCTGGGTGTTGCCATTGAGATTCTTGAAATAGCTATAGAATGCTTTGTGGTTGCCCTTAGAATCAGTGGTAATTTTGTTTTTGTAGCTAACTTTGGAGGATCTTATAAGGGATCTCAGCTTCTTACTGAGGCTGACCAGGGAGCTCCTCCACTCATGGGATTTTACTCTCTTTTGAAACAGTTTCTTCCTTCTGTTGTAGAGTTTGTTTATAGCAGGGGAACCACCAGATTGGCTTCCATTTTTTGGATGATAGCATCTTGGTTCTGTTTGGGATAGCACAATCCATGCTCTCGTGTAAATGCTAATAGAGTGCATTTGTGTAGGATTCAGCAGTCGTAGCTGTATTGTCCATATGCATGGGTGTCATGAAGTTCACCACTTCTGTCTTAAGAAGCATGACGTTGGCTTTGGAGAAATTTTTTACCATGGTTTCCTTAATGGTGGGTCAGGGCGGGATGCGGATATCTAGGGTGATTAGCTTATGGTCAGATCTGACCAATGATTAGTTGACTTCAGGTATGGAACACCGGTCACTCATGTTGGTAATGACTAGGTCTAGGATATTGTTGCCCTGGTGGAGGTGTGGATAAGTTGATCCAGGGCACTGGAATTTATGAATTCCAGAAAATGTTGAGCAAAGGAGTTGGTACATGAGTAGTTTTCCCAGTTAATGGTGGGTTAGTTGAAATTGCCCATTATTAGGGTGTTTGGTTAAACCCTAATATTTTCTATTATATCAAGAAAAGAGGAGTGGGAATCCTGAGGCATGGTGGGGGATCTGTAGCAAGCTTCAATTTGGATTACAATTTTGCCCAGAGTTAGTTGCACTTGGATAACCTCGGATGCATTACACTGTGCAACTAGCCTGGAGGTGTGGATATCTTTAATGAATATGGACACACCTCCGCCTTAGGTGTTCTAATCCAGATTACATGGCCAAAAAGTGTAGTATGAGTTATAGCACAGCTCCCCACAATAGGGGGTGAGGGGGCGAAGCCACCCACTTACTTTTGTTTTACTAAGCAATATTAAAGTAAAACTAAACAATATAATATGAAGTTAAGTGGGGTTGACCCCCCACACCCCCCCAACTACATATTCTAACTCTAGGGTCACACTACAGTGGGGAAGGGAGCATATCCCATTTTCTTGCCAACAATACTTGTCGGTCAAATAAAGTGTTGGTCAAATGAAGTGTCGGTCAAATAAAATTTCGGTCAAATGGTCTCAGGCAAATGGGTGTTGGTCAATCGGAAGTTAGGGCAAATGAAGTAGACCCATATATATATATATCTATATATATATATATATATATATATATATATATATATATATATATGTGTGTGTGTGTGTGTGTGCATCTATATATATATATATATATATATATATATATATATATATATATGTATATATATATACACACACACACACACACACAATATTGACATACAGAAACAAAAGTCAAACTCACATGGTACAAATGGATTAAAGGGAGTAAAGCACACAAAAGGAAATAATACAATAACATAGGCATATTGATGCTTAAATGTAAATCTAAGATATAATAAGAAGAGTACATCTGCTTGACTTTCTATGCATCACTTTGTGAATGTTCAGGTGGCAGAAACTGTTGATCATGCCAATGTTCCATGGTGATGTCCTAGACGCAGGGTTCAAATTTAGTGATGGTGACATATCTGTAAAAGTAGGTCTCCTGAATATAAACATTTTACTTGAATATAGCCACAATGCTGGACAATCATCACACTGATTTATAATTAATGCTTTTTTTGGCATTATCATTTGCATGACACTTGGAATTTCGTACCAGGGCCCATCAGCCATGGCCTCCACTGAATAACAGAGCACTTCCCTTGGCAAAAACTCAAAAAATTATTTTGCTTGTGCAAAGACTTAGCTGTCAATCACACAAATCAGACTGGTGGAGGTGCACTTTAGCTTCATAGGTTCATAGGTATTTGCTAAGCTAATGACCACAAGGGCCTTTTTAAGCTTAGCCATTCATCTCCTATCCCTGACAAGTTCTGGTACCTTTGATAAGTGTAAGCAGGGGCTTGGAAGATGAAACATTTACAAGCACGGGTCTTGTAGGGGAACCATTTATAGGCTGCCTGTGTCTATTATTGACATAGGTGGCAAACAAGGGATACATTTCCTGTTCCCCATCTAATTGTCCAAATTACACTTGAATTGGGTTAAGGAGGAACTCTACTTCACATGGATGATGAAAAACCTGTTCCAGAGAAGGGTTAGTCTCTGGGAAACATTCCTGTCTGTCCAGCAGGTCCTATTAATATCACAGACTAGGTTTATGTCTTTAGAATAGGTAATTGTGGTGCTGTTTGTTTTGCAGATAAGCAGGAGATCCATCAGAATGGCGTCGGAAAATGTCTTGTATGCCAGGCATAAATCTCATCTTAATAGTCTGAAGATGACAGAATACAGGGATAGGGCCTTAAGACACCCTGCACAGGATATGTTACTTATGCCCTGCATTCTTTTAGTGAGGAACCTCTGTGGATGTTCCTATTGTTGGATACGCCTGGTTAGGTAAATACCAAAGGGTGCATTGTACTCAGTGATTGGTTTGATGAATGCTGACTACAGTAGAACAATGACTCTCCTGGACCTAGATGCCAAACTTTTGTTTACAAGTTGCACAGCATAGAATGTCAGCACTTTGGACAGTAGTGACAGCAGAAAATAGAGGTGCTATGTAGCTTTCTCGGTGGCTCAAAGTGTTACTGAAATTTGTTCTGCATAACAGTACAGGGTTTGAATCCACATTAGGGATAGGTTCCCTATAGGGATCATAATAAATTATTTTTCAGTACTTGAACCTGAACTACTCTCGTAATTTAAAATGTGAATGTTGCAACACAAGTGTGTATAATGAATATTACACACAAAATATGATCTGTGGCACCTGTAGTACTAATATGTATGATCATGGCTTCTTTGTGATATATTTAAGCAATAACCAATGACATGGTGTGGTATATTGAAGATTTATACACAGTTGGTGTGGTTTAATCATGAGGGCAAAGCCAGAGGGATTAAATAAAGCCAACCGTGGGTAAATTTCAATATACCACAACCACGGAGTCGGTTATTGCTATTATACAATAACATTATTTAAGAAAAAAATACTTTTCTTAAATAATGTCTTTGTATAACAGTGCATTACTGTTCTTCCGCTGGTTGTGGTACACTGCTTCCTTGTTTTGATGTACTGAGCATGCGTATGGGACTTGCGTCCTATGCATACCTAGTACATCAATACTTTGAAATGGAAGCAATGGAGAAAAGAAAGTCTCTGTTGCTCTGTTTTTTCTTTTCTTTTTTTTTTTTATTTGTTAAAAAAATGTTTTGAGCACTTTATACCAATGGGAAAAAGTCCGAGTGACTGGACCTTTTTCATTTGGTATATTGTGGGATTTACAACAGGCACGCTGGCCAATCAGCATGCACATTTTGGAATGTTAATAGGGGTCATTGTATAATTTTCATTAACCCAAGTGTACATTGTAGTGATATATATTGTGTATAACATCCTCTCCAGTAAACCCTGCATGGTTCCTTCCACAATATGTGTTACATCATAAATGCGGTATGATGTGAATGAAAACAACAGGTCATCATACAGTCAGTATTCTAAACGTGTTTCTTTTCTCTTTGCATGGAAGTAGGCATGGGACACTCCCAGTATACAGGAACGACTGTAAAAAACTGGCACTTGACTTCCTGTGGCAAAATCTCAGAAAAACATAATGCATGCATTAAGACTATGCCCTCGGCTGTGCAAATTAGCTAAGTAGGTCTCAGGGTATGTTAGTTAGCACTGAAGGTTTTATAAAAATGTATGCAATGGAAAATGTTCCACAGGAATACATATTGCTTCAAAATATTCCTGCGATGGAGGAGCACCTCAAGTGCAATGGCTGCAGGGTTCTTAGAAGAAGGTGTCTGCTCAAGTCTGTTTTAAATTGTATACCTCATCTTGCACCGTGGGGATGTCAGTCTTCCTGTGGCATAAACAGTTAATACACAGAATAATGAAGCTTAGGTTCCTTTTTGTTATGGTTCAATTCCAAGGTTATTTTAATTCACAGTTTCTAACATTTTATGTGCCGCCAAGACATGTTGTAGTACTTAAACAACACTGAATGACAACAAACTCATCATGCAGATTTTTATTTCATATTTGTTTGTGACACAGATCTTGCTATGAATGCTCTCAACCATCCAGACAACATGGCCAGAGGCGGCAATGAATCATTTGAAATGTTACTGAGATCTCAGTATTAACCAGCATTTGCCTGAGTTGCTGTGGAACATTTCTGCATACACTGATCAATACATATGGTTAGGTCTTACTGCCATGTTTCTCACCTTGAATGGACATTGAAGAAATCATACATACATTTATTACAGTCCATTTATCTGCTTTCTGTCATGTAAATAAATTTGTCTAGTTTGCCCGTCATTATGCACAAGCTAATACATGCCAGATCTGAACTGGGCACCATTTCTCTGCCATTTTTCCTGATATCTTTGAGAAGACATGGCAGATGACAGTAAGGGTAATGTTCCATTTAGAGCAGAGTGGTAGTGTTATGAGGAATCGAAGATTTTTGTTGGACACCTCGTTAAATGTTATAGACAGCAGCTGCTGCAGTGAGACTAGACTAGGTCACAGCACAAGGCTATGGCTTGGAATAGCTTGGTCAATGCTGTCACCACTTTAACTGGCATCCCACACATTGCTGAATAATTCCATCATCATTATAGTGACATGGGAGAAATATTTTAAGAAGTATAACCCACCTGAATTGAGTAGGTACATGGTACTATTACCAGGAGATACAATATCATAACTTGTCAACGTGAAAAGTTATTTATTATTTTTTTCTGTTCTGTGTAGCTTCTGCAGATATAAAAGGAAATAGGGAGGCACATAGGGATGCCCCCCTGTTGTAGAAGGAAGTAGCAGTCCACAAAAATGACAAAAATTGATTGGCCAAAGAAGAGCCTTAAAGACAATAGAGTGGACTATTGAGGATAAGAAAGAAATTATGTATTGTTACTATTATGTAAAAAGCCCAGAATTTTCAGACACAAGATATACAAAACAATTAAGAGAGAAATTAGAGGAAAGAAAAATACTTCCTCAGGAAAAAACTGTCACAAGCTTCAAATAAAAAATTGTGTTCATTAATACAACAGACTTTTGAAAAATGGTATATAGATCAAGAAACTTTGATCTCTTTGGGAAAAAAAGCATCTGAGGAAGTGAGAAAATATAAATAACAAAACCTAGAGATATTTGAAAAATATAGAAAAGAAATATGGACATGGGAAAGAAAGAGGGATTTGATACGGTGCAATATTTATGCAAAAGAGAAAGCCAAGTTAATTAATATAGAGAAGGCAGTCTCAAAGATATTCGAAGAGAAATACAGGCAAAGGCATCCAGATATGGAAAATTTCACGATAAAAAGATTCATAGCAAATGTAATGTAGAAAAGATGATTAGTAAAGCAGAAGTTAAAGAAATAGAAGTTGAAGTTATGGAGTGCCTGCGAAGTGAAGGATTTGATGTAGACGGTCTAACACAGACTACATCACAGCATGATGGAATGAATCCCCAGAATAAGGAAAAGCAGGAAGATCAGGAGACATGTGAAGAAGAAATATGCACATGGAAAAGAGATTTAATATGGTGAAATATTTATGCAAAGGAGAAAGCAAAACTAACCAATACAAAAAGAGCAGCACCAAAGATATTTGAAGAAAAATATAGGCAAAGGAATGCAGATATGGAAAACTTTGCGATACAAAAAATAAGAAGACTAAGAGGAAAAGTAGAAAAAGAGATTAGTAATGGAGAAGTCAAACAAATAGAAATTGAGAGCAATGGATATCCAAAGTAAGGGGAAACCAGTGGAACAGGAACCAATTGGCCAGGTGCCATATCAAGATATTTTGGTGCCTTCCACAGGAAACCAATATAAACATTAATTTCAGGCTAAACAGGAAAGGAAAGGAACAGGAAACTGTGGAAACTCTGATCCAATCAATGCTGAGGAGTGATAGGCCAGTGAGTTCCCATATGACAGAACAACAGATGACACAGGATGAAATTGAAAAGAATGTGCCACAAGAAGATGCTATAGAACTCTCTATAGAATGCCCGCAGGAAATGGAAAACAAAGGATGTGCCCTCAGTATGGAAGAAAATGAGTTAAGAGAAGAGTTTCTTGATTTAATAGACAAAGATAGATATATCAAAATCAATGAGAGAAATACACTGCAGAAGGTTAATAAAACCCCAAAAGCCAGACGCTTGAGAAAACAAATGAACATAGTAATTAGGACTGTCCACAGAGATCCATGTGATATAACAGAAGTAAATAGAATATATTACTGTGCTGCTAAATTAATAACTGACTACCACAGGAACACACGGTAGCGAGGGAAAGGAGGGGGTGAAAGCGAATACCATCATAGAAATATTGAACAGAGAAAACTAAGCTAAGACAAGAACTGTCATTGTTAGAAAATTATAGAAGAGGGAATAGAGCAACAAAAATACTAAGAAAGATAGATGTGATAAAAGCAATGCACAGTATTAGAACAAACCTGGATCTATTATGCACTATTGGAGATAACAAACTAAAAATTTTAAAACAGGCAGAAAGACTTAGAAGTTCTGAAAATAAATATAAGGGAAAAACAGAAAATAAGCAATTTATTGATGACCCAAAAACATTTTATAGAGAATTGGGAAATAAGGTAAAAGGAATTGAAAGACTGCCCAAAAAAGAGGAAGTAAATACATTTTGGAGAACTATCTATGAAGATCCTGTGGAACATAACAAAGATGCTAAATAGATAGAAGGAGTAAAAGAAAGAATAAGAAGTTTAAAGTTACAGGATATGAAATGGGAAGAAATAACAGCCAGAGAGATTGAAACAAAGTTGATAAAAGCCTCTAAATGGAAAACCCCAGGCCCAGATGCAGTACCTAACTTTTGGCTTAAAGTATTAACTTCTTTGCACGAGGATTTAGCCATGAGTAAAAACTATTTATATGCACACCCTGAACACACATTGCACTGGTTAACAACAGGAAAAACAATGCTCTTACTTAAGAGTGAACCTGCAAGCTACCCTAAGAATTACAGACCAATAACTTGTCTTCCAACGACGTATAAACTATACACGGGAATTGACGCTGACAACGTTTATAGTCATTTAGAAGAAAACTCAATTATGGCAGTAGAACAAAAGGGCAATAAAAGAAAGTCATATGGAACAAAGGATCATTTGTTGTTAAACAAAGTTATAATGGAGAACTGTAAGAAGGGGAAGAATCTAAGTATGGCATGAATTGACTACAAAAATGCATTTGATAGTATCCCACATTCATGGATAAAAGAGGGCTTAAAAATGTATAAGATACACCCTACACTGATTGACTACATTACATACAGTAACCATGAAACAGTGGTAGACCACTTTGCAATTAAGCCATGATAAAGGGCAGATTATTATCCCAGGGATAAAATTTCAAAGGGGAATAATCCAGGGTGACTCTGTCACCGTTGCTATTCTGCCTTGCCATTAATCCATTAAACTGTTTACTTAACAGCTTAGACCATGGCTACAATTTGGCTCTTACAAAACAAAGTGCAATGACTTCTCAGCTTCTCTTTGTTGATGATTTAAAACTGTATAGCTCATCAGATGAGGAACTGAAAGCACAGCTGCAGGTTGTCAAATCTTTTTCCGATGATATAGGAATGTCATTTGGTCTTAATAAATGTGCAAAAGCAACCTTTAAAAAGGAAAACTGCAGCAACAGGAAAACATCAGTTTGGGACAAGAATGTGATATAAAAGAACTTTAGCAAGAGGGAGTGTATAAATATTTGGGAATTGATGAAGGATTAGCAATAAAACATGAACAAATGCGAATAAAGCTCAGTAAGGAGTAATTTAGAAGACTTAAATTAGTCCTGAAAACAGCATTGACATCTAGGAACAAGATCCAAGCCATAAATCAATTTGCTCTTCCTGTCCTAACTTATAGTTTTGGAGTGATTGACTTGCCCCAAAAAATATTGGATAAACTGGATATTAAAACAAGAAGGAGGCTTCATGCTTACCAAATGATTTATAAAAATCAGTGTATACCAAAATTATATATTCCCCATTCCGAAGGAGGGATGGACCTCCTTGAAATTGATTACATGTATAGATCTGCAATCATGGGACTCCATACATATTTACTGACCTAACAAGATCCAAATGTAGTGAAAATTTTGAAACATGAGGAGACTAAATCTAAGATGACATCTCTGTTTAATTTAGCAGGAGCATATCGACGTCAAGCAGGAATGGAAATCAAACCAGAAGTAGACAAAAACCAGGCAGAAAATGAATGTGCTAAAAAACAAAAGAAAGAACATAAGGTGAAGGACCAGACAAAAAGGCAAGAAATGTGGAAAAAACATAAATATAGTTTCAAGTATAGAAAACTTTGGGAAGAGCCTCATGTTGCTCAAGAAGGAAAGCAGGAATGGTTAAGGAGAGGTAAATTCACATCAAGAAATGAAAGGTTAATATTGGCAGCCCAAGATAGTGGGCTATGTACATGCTGGTTTACAAAGTCCATTGAACATGTGGGAGAAACAGACATATATAGGTTTTGTAAAACAGAACTGGAAACAGTCACACATCTTGTTGCTGGTTGCTACGTATTAACAGCAGAGGGACTATATACTGAAAGGCATAATAATGCGGCGAGACTGTTACACTGGAGATTGTGTGAACATTATGGTATCTTAGCTGAAAAACACTGGAAACATGAGCCACAAAGAATTGAAAATGATGAAGTTTATATCACATGGGATCACCCAATACCAACAGTTCAAAAGATAGATGCTAAAAAAATGGATATAGTGGTTCAAGAAAAGAAGACAAAAGTAGCATTGGTCATTGAAATTGCCACACCTAGTGACTACAGTGTCTTGCGTACAGAGAAACACAAAGTAATAAAATACCTGGATTTTCAGGCAGAAACGAGAGCCATGTGGAAGAAAGATACCCAGACAGTTCCAATAGAAGTAGGAGCAATGGGTGTTATAAAAAAGAATTTACAGTCGTATTTAGATATGTTACCAGTTTATGTAACACAATAATTGCAGAAGGAATCATTACTGGGTTCATTGCAGGTGCTGCAAAGAGCACTTTAGCTGACATCAAAGAGTGAAACAATACTAATTTCATGAACTTTAATTGTACTTTGACTTAGGAATGGGGTCCATTCCCGTCATGGTATTAGAAACCCAAAAGACTTGGAGAAATTAAAAATGACAGAGGCTACAATGCATCAGAGATCCATGGGGTAAGTATTGCTCAGGAACGATTGATAGACATTTCAGCAGAGCAGTGATTTGAAAGTTATTTTCTCAATTCATTGGAAATCAGTCCACAACTGCTTAACACAGTCAGAGAAGAGTATTCATATAATTTATATCCAAACCATACATTTCTACTAGGATAGCTTTTGTAACATTGCATTAGCCAGTCTTTTAGTCAATGTCGATGTTTGTGGGTTCAGACCCAAGCAGCAGCAATTAGTCTATATTACTTAAAAGTTAATCATTCTGCAATCAGTAGTTCTGAATAACAACTTAATAATTTCACAAACACATTTTATGAGTTTATATGCATAAAGCATTTATGCAATAGTCAGTAACTGCATCATGTTAACAATATTGATAAGTTAAGATAATTTGTTAAGGGCAGATCATGCCTTCTAAACCTTGGTGGACTTCTTTAAGACAGTTACCAAGGCTTTAGATGAGGGATAGGAGGTCCACACAGCCTACCTAGACCTCGCAATGGCTTTTGACACCATTCCCCATTCTGGTATTATAGACAAGATCACCAGCCTGAACATAAACCCCTATGTCATGAGATGGGTTGCCAATTGGCTCACTGATAGAACCCACATGGTGAGAGTTGCAGGCTCTAGGTCTGACTCTAAACTAGTTACAAGTGGCATCCCCCAGGGCTCAGTCCTGGGACCCCTCCTATTCGGTATATACTTCTCAGAGGTACAGGCAAGCACAGGAGGACTATGGCTGACCAAGTTTGCAGACGACTGCAAACTGGGGGCCATAATTGACTCTCCAGCTGATACAGACATCCTCCAGAAGGGTCTCACTAAGACAGATACCTGGTGTCAAAATCATGGCCTCAAGCTAAATGCCTAAAAGTGCATAGTCATCCCCTTTGGAAAAAACAAAGTACCCACAAACTACCACATATGTGGTAGTCCCCTAAATACAGAAAATGTAATAAGGGATTTGGGGACCCAAGTAGACAGTAATTTCTCCTTTGATAATCATATTGCCAAGGTGGTTAGAAAATCCTTCTATGTGGCCCACCTAATCACAAAAGGGTTTGCATCTAGAACAAAAGAGGTTATTGTGCCCCTCTACTCATCATTCATTGGACCCATCATAGAGTACAATGCCCCATTTGGGATGTACCTTACAAAACACCTGCAACAGCTAGAAAGACCACAGAAGTACCTCACCAAGAGGATTACTGGCCTCAAACATATGCCCTATGCAGCCTAACTGAAGAAACTCCAGCTGTACTCGGTTGCATACCGCTTACTCAGAGGTGATCTCTGCCTAACATACAGGGCCATGTCCAACCCAGAATTGATGGACATGCTCCAACTAAAAAAAAAACAAATCCCCAAGAGCCACATGCTCTTGGGATCTAAACCTCACCACAACGATAAATTGGGCATGCTGGAGGGTATATTCCTGTCCCAGAGACTCCCCATGCTTTGGAACAGGATTCCAATCTACATTAGGCAGAGCCCCTCATTAACACTCTTCAAGAGAAACCTTGATGAGTGGATGGGAAACAGAAAATTTACCCCAGGGATCACTGCAGTGGCTCTGCTAGACAGAGGCACAGGGAACTAATGGCTCTGCTGGACAGAGGCACAGGGAACTAATCTAAGGAGGCGGTGAAAGCCAACACATTCTGGTTAGGCTTATAGATGCCCTCGGGCAGATAACCTAGTACTTACCTTTGAACCTATGAACCTATAAGATTAATGTGCATTTTAACAAGCATATGTATGGATTCACATGGCACAGTGGTAGCATTGTCGCCTCACAGCAAGTGGGTTCTCTGGTTTGATTCTTGGCTGGGGTGCCTTCTGTGTGGAGTCTGCATGCTGTTCATGTGGGTTTCTCTTACGTTGCAAAGACATTTGTCTGGAGTGTTTCTCTCTCTGGTGAAAGTTGGCTATGTTCCAAGTTGGATTTTCCTGGTTAACAAATAATAAATAAATAGTTATGTGAGAATATGCATGGACCGGAATATATTACATTTGTATGATAATTATGATATTTTTCCAGGTTGTCTCCCCCTACCCTATATCTCTCTATTTTTTGTTTTGCTTTTTTGTCTCTCATAACATTTGGACTATAATCCTGATGCAAAATGAATGACCACCAGCATGGGGAGCTAGAAAGTCCATAGGGGCTCAGACTACTATTCCCACACAGGTGGTTTCAGTGGTAACTATCACAGGAAGCACAGGTATCCAGCATGTCTGGGTCACAGGTACCCAGCATGTCTAGGTTACAGGTACTCAGCATGTCTGGGTCACAGGTACCCAGCATATCTGGGTTACAACCTGTCAGAGTTACCATCACATCTCCTGCACTACCTTCACAACCTGTGTCAGGTAGTTCTCCCCTGGGTCTGGTGCACTGTTACCCACCAGAGGTAAGTGCCAGTAGAGGTGGTGACTATGCCACCCATCAAGAGCAGACAGGGGGGATTACATGGGCAATTTTCCAAATAGGGGGAATAGTTGATTCAGTTATTGATCTATTAATAAGGATTGCAACTGGCATAGCTATGGCATATGATTCAATCTGAAGGAATTCAGCTGGGAGTTGATCAGCGGCTAGGGTTGTAGGTTTTAGCTTGGCTAGTAGTTTTCTGATATAATCGGTTGGTGTTGGCTGGAGGTTAAAAGAAAGGTCAGATAGAGGGGAGGTTGGGAGAAGATTGGTTGCGTGATTTGGTAGTTAGTTGGCAAGGGTTAGTATGGTTTCTGTAAAGCATGTATTAAAGATTTCAGCTATGTCACTTGGTTGGTTGTTATTGGTAACTGTTGGGGATGGGGTAATAGTTTTGCCTTGTTTTAGTACTTTATTTATCCCTGACCAGAATTATTTTTGAGCTTCTTTGATATATTGTTTGTAGATTAAGAAAGTATTTTTTTCTTTTCCAGGTACACTATTTTTTTTGTGCTATTCCTAAGTTCATGGTAGAGCTGCTGATCTGCAGGAGATCACCAGTAAATACCCATACCATTTTGGCAACATTAGTCAACATGACCAATTAACCTAGAGCCATATTTTACACCGAGTGGCTAGCCCTACCATGGTACACAGTCTGTGATCCATGTTCTCCTATCTTGAGGACACTGTGTACTATAGTAGATGCCGAAAGCAGTTGGTCTGTACAACCCTTCCCCCTATAAGGCACCATGTAGTGTCTGTGCTGCTTCCCACAGCTCCATTCATTGGTGAGTTTGAGATGGAAACATTCAACATGTTTTTTGGACATGGGAGAAACCCCACTGAGACACAGGGAGAACGTGCAAACTCTAGATAGGCATTGGTTGGAGGTCAGGATCAAACCTTGTACCTTGTGCATGGGAGGCAAAGACCTTAACCATTATGCCAACTGGTGTATGAGACTGCACTACAGTGGGGAAAAGGGTAAACGGGGGAGTGTAGACCAACTAGTACTTTCCCATTCACTGAATGAACGTTCAATGGCTAGGGCTTGATGTTTAGCTGTTTGATGAAAATGCTATTTGACACTTAAACATGGAGCCAGTTTTCTTCTTATTCTTAACCTAAGGAACTTTAACTTTTGTTTTTTTATTCACACTCTGTTGGCCAGATTAGTCCCATTAGGCCAATGGCCTCTTTTCAAGGAAGACCTGAAGTGATAACTTCAGTTATCAGGTTCTGGATTTTACTCCTTCATGGTATTATGACTATGCTTTTGCAGGGAAGCTGGCTGGCATCAGTGGACAGGGACAGTGCCTTCTGCACAACAGAGTCCTCAGGCTGAGTTTCAGTGCTCATTACTTCCAATACAAGCTGTTGTCTTTTGGTTTTCATCAGCACCTAGCATGTTTATCTGTGGTGAGATTAGTGTTGCAGGAGATGGATCTCCGTGTGCTTCCCTGTCTGGATGACTGTCTTTTGGTGCCCTCATTGAAAGCCTTCCTAGTAACATTCCTGGTTACATTCCCTTTGAATGACCATGTATTAAGAAACATCTTCTCTGATCTTACAGCAGATGACTGCTTTTATATGTGTGTAGGAAAAAACTTCAATGTCAACATTTAAGGACCATATACCAGGTAGGGTTCAGGCCCAGACATTACTGTACTCTTCTAAGCTTGTTGAGAGCTAGAAGTGGCATCATTCTGTTTGCATGACCAAAATTGCAGGGGATTAAGGCAATGAGCCATTACTGTGCTGCTTCTTATAGTCCAGGGTTTGATTCCTTCAGCCACCATTTGACTGCTGTGTGACTCTTAGCAAGTCACTTAACCAGACAGTTCTCTATGGCTGAGTTGGGAAGGTGCAGACTGATCTAGTCTTCTAAAAATTAACAAGTACTCATACATGTAAATACATACATACATAGATACACACATACATGCATACATAAGTATTGTACATAGCTAGCTATCTAGATAAATAAATAAATAAATGCATCTGACTGAGAAGAGTGAGTGGTACCAGAGACACCACATGACCAGATATCTTTCTGGTATGAAAACTATGTCACTGGGCTATAGAACAATGGACAATTCCCACCAGTTATCTGAAGGAGCCCCATTTCTACAGCTAGCCTTCACAATTTGTGACAATGGATGCTTTACTGGTGAGATGGAGACATCATTTCAACTCCAAAGCACTGAAAGGAAGGTTGTCATCCCTGGAGACATGGACTTACATCAGCCAGTTGAAGTTAGCAGCAGATCTTCTAACAATGTGATCATTGATGGAGAAGTTGTGCCTGTTTGCAGGATCTTAGAGCTGTTGGTTCTCCCGTGTTGGAACTCTGTCTGGAATTTCACAAGGATTAGTTGGCCATTTGAATGAACCTATGTTTCCATCTCAGCATGGTTTCAAAATTGTAACCTCAAGCAGTCTGTATATTCCATATATCACTATGTTATAATGTGGTTGACTTCAAACCAGAGAAGAGACTTACATGCCTTCCATGATATGACATAAAGAATATGTGTGAGTTTAGTAAGAGTGGATCTGGTTGTCTTCTTTCGTTTAAGGGGGGGGGGTTGCCAAATATTTTTTTTTCAAGTGCACTTCAACTGCTTTATTTTTAGCTATCTTGTGAAGAACTAGCGATTGAAAATGATGTACACAAAGGTTACAGCAGTAGAGATATGGATACATTCAGTACTTCCTTTAAGAATGTCTTGGAGAGAAAGTATTTGTGCAATAATCATTTGTTTTAGGATTCATAGAAATTTCAAGGCAATTGACTTTGCAATCATTTGCACCTTGCCACTTTCTACCTTCAGGTCATACCCTTTCTCCCACAGGGCTAGGCCAGTCAATCTTAAGGAAATTTTGTGTGTACCCATCCAATCATCCAGATTCCATTAGAAGGACAATAGCATATCTCACTACTTAATCTGCAGAGGCAGTCTGTTCCAGAAATGGGAGAGGCACCGCTTGCTGACATCTGTCTTTCTTTCATATTTTATTTATTTATTGGTGAAGATTTAGCTTCCTGGTTTCTGTATTTGTGGAACTTAGGGTTGCCAGCTGTCCGTTTTTTGACCAGACTGTCTGTTTTTTTGACAAATTGTCCGGTTACAAATTTCATTCAAAACCGGACACGTGAAGTCCAGGCTTTGTGCCACTGAGTAAAGTTGGAATAAAAAGTTCAATCAACACGCAGTACACATAAAAACCGGAATGCTGATAAAAAAAAAAACTGAGCATCCATTTAAAAGTGTCAGTTGTTCAACTCACGTCAGTAGTGCCAACTTCCAAATAGAATTTCTCTCTCTCTATGTATGATTGGCCAGTTCTTTATAGAACACCCCCGAGCCACCCTTCACTAATTGGATGGATGCTGTGGCAGCTGCCTGTACAAAATCTTTTCCAGCCAGGGTGCCAGTCTCAGTACTGGAAATGTTATGTATTGCTGTCTAGGTTGGGAGGGTGGCCTAACGGTTAAGGTGTTTGCCTTACAAACACAAAATACAGGGTTTGAGTCTCACAAGGGATAACTGGCTAGGCTTAAAATGGCTTGCAAGAGCAGTCAGCCTAGTACTAATCTATGAACCTATTCTATGAACCTAAGAAAAGACGTAAAGTTGAAAGTTGATGCATAAACGTTGGGAAGTTGTGAGCCAAGAAGCATATGCTCAAGTTCCACTATGTATTGCCTGCTATGTTGGAACACTGGGTTAATGGGATTGGATTGAAAGGTAGTAAACCTGATGATTGTTAGTTTTCTTTCTTTTTCGTAGGCTTGCATATTAGCCCGTATGCCAATACTTCAGTGGTCTTGAGAAATAGTGTCTGGACCTGCAGTTTATTCGGTATGGGTCTCTGATAAAAGATTGCAGCGAAGGTTTTGTGCACTTAGCTGTTCTGAAACTGAAACTATTGTAGTAGTGTGGTGGACTGGTTCCGGGGTTTCCCTTGGTTGTAAACAAATTTATTTAGCTGCATGTATTATGTTTGTTTCTTCAGGTCATTTATGAGATATTTACTACCGCCCAGTAACACAATATAGTGTTTACTTCTGGATTACATGATGTACAGGAATTATTTAAATAGAAGTTGTTAGAGGTGGTAGGTTGACTTCTTTTGAACTGACAGAAGCAGAACATTTGATGAGTGGAGTTCTTTTTGTAATTTTAATAAATAGAAGAAGCTCAGCTGCGATTGGTACTGCGGGCTTAGTATTTTATGTGTGTCACTTGCTGGTAGCGTGAACACCTGTGCAGTCTGATTACTGTGTCTTCATAGTTTGCCACAATGTCGTGAGACTTGTTTTGATGATAATGTTCCTTTCTCCCCTGCTCATAAACTGTCCCTGAGTCAAATTTTATTTCTCTTTTAATCCCCCTAAAACTGGTGATGATAGGAGAAAAGGTGAAGAATTGCACTTAAGAAATAATGGCAATAATTATAGTTAGACTTTCTTTTATTTCAGAAAATGGATATTAATTCATATTCTCTTATTCTGGCAATGTCTCAAGTTAATAGTACTAATAGTTTTAAAAGTGTTCCTGATTGCCCTGATTATTTCTTAATTTGTCCCTGAGGAACGGACCAAAATATTCATTAAGAGCCATGCCCCTGCATGTTAACACCAAACGAAAGTCAGACAAGTGATGCTTTGAGGAAGTGACAGGGCTGCAGTTATTTCCACTTGTACTGCTGGTTTCATGTGGCCACTTACCAATTATTAGCCAGACCTTCTCAGTTGTTTCTGTTTTGGTTGTATGGAGGTGTCACCCTAACATGAAACTAATCATGCTGCTATTTACTTAATTATCACACAATGCACTTTTGTGGAGGAAAGTGGCCACAGCCATGCATTTACTTTGCCAGGCAAATCAACTGGATGAAGTTTCAGTCAAGGCCAGGTCAGTGAATTAAATATCAGTCGAGCACCAGTCACTGAATATACAGATGTGTGCAGAAAGCAGGACATGGAAGGATGCACATTAGCCAAACCCTGTCCCCGACTGGTGGAATTTAGGTTTAGGTTTAGGGAAAGGAAACAGATTTTAGGTTTAGAATGTTATTGGGAGTTTGGGTTTAGGGAATATGCATAGTTGTGACTGAATAACATTCCATTAGTGATGCATCATTGGTTGATTTACTATGCTTTTTTACAGAAAAGCAGAGTAAATCGGTTGAAAGCAGGCATCCGGAACAGAAAAAGAGGGCGTTCCCATCAATTGATGTCAATGTGATGTCACAAAATGGGCAGAGCGTGGGTGGGTGGAGTTATGGGTGATGTGAGGGGCGTGACCTTAGTCTGGTTTTAGCCACAAAGAAAGCTGGCAACCCTAGCACTGGAACTATAAGACTTGTGGAGATAAAAAGAGATCCAGTACAGTTTGGTGCCTAATGTCATGGAAGATGAAGCAAAGAGTCCCCTGCAAAAGTCTGTAAGATCCTGAATAAAAAGACAGTTCTTCCAGAATCTCTTGGTAGCTCAGGGTCTTTATGTCTGTGATCTTCTTACTCAGGAACCTCTGGGGTGTTTCTGTCTGTCTGATATCTCTGGTCAGGTACATCCCAAAGAGGCCATTGAACTTAATAACTGGATAACAGTGGTGAATATAAGGGGATGGTGACCTGTTTGCAGCTGAATAATATTCCCTTAGTAATTAGCTGTGCTGAGTGAAAGGATTTTCTGATTACTAGTGTCACATGATGATCAAGAGAGGGAATTACATTCCAAGGGCCGTAATTATATTCTAATTTAGCAGTGGGGTATTTTCTATACTATATGCTGAGGAAAGGATGTGATGATATTGCACTTTGTAGCTTTAAATTTGAGCCTGTTTTCAGTTTATCAGATATTCATGAGTTTGAGTTTTTTCTGAAGGATTTGGGTATCAGACGGGAATTTGACAATAACTTTTAGTTTGCAGTTATCGGAGGTCATAGTTCCTGATCTGGAGATCAGAAAACTAAATCCTAAAAAGGATAGGCCTTAACAGTGAGACATGGGAGGTACTGCAGGTCACCTTCATACTGTCAAAAGTCTATTTTTCATCTTATCACATAGAGATTTATTTTTAAAACATTTCACTTACTTGCAATGCCTGCATGTGGTGCAGTGTTGAATGCTTTGTTCAGGTGAAGATATGCCATGTGAACAGCATGAGCACTGTTGACAGTCAAAATGTGTAAAAACAAATTCCACTGAGCAGCTAAATGGACCCAAAAATATGGTAAAAAGATAACTAGTGAAAAACAAACCAAATGTACGACCGTCAAATATAAAAATCTTTAATATCCAAAAACAACAAAGCTGTCAGTTTTCCAAGACTCTTCTTCAGTGTTAATTAAGTAATAATTAGCAACACAATTTATTTAAAAAGTTAGCCTATAAACCAAAGAAAATCAGTCTCATGATATTTTAGAGATGTATCAGTCAGACACCCCACTCACCAGTTTGAACAAGGAGAAGGTTACAGTCAGCTGCCTGTCTGGTGCAAAGATTCACCAGATCACACATGCCCTCAAGGCTCTCAGCAACAAGTACTGTTATGACTCTATCAAGGTTCATGTTGGTGTAAACAACTTGAAACATACCTCTCCTGACTATATAAAAAAGACATGATTGAGCTCTCCGAATATGTGTCTCAAGTGGGTATGTCCCTAACTTTGAAGAACATGTTACCCTCGCCTAGCATGATACCACAATATAAACAGAAAGTGATTCACTTCAATGATTGGTTTAGTTTCTCATATCATTCTAAAAGGATCCAGTTCCTAGCAGCCTGGGATGACATGGTAGATAGACCATGTTGTTTTGCCAGAGATGGTCTTCACCTGGCACCTCTAGGCTTTTGGTTGCTGATAAAGGCACTTGCCTCCCCCATAATGCCTTTTTAGGAAAGATCACAACAACAGAATTCCCAACAGGAAAATATCAAACACAAAGAAACTAATGGTCATGCTGCTAAAGGCTATGAGTTTAAATCAGAACCTGCATTCTCTGGAAGCACTCCTCTCCCTGGAAGATGTTGACATCTGTGCAGTCACAGAAGCCTGGCTCAAGGCCACAGAAAGTACCCCAGCCTTGCAAGGCTACAATGCCTTCCACACTGTCAGTCTGTAAATTGAAGGTGCGAGAATCAGTGGAGTGTCTATCTACATTAAAGATAATTACACCTCTAGACTGGTTAGACAAGAAAACTGTATGGAGCTAGTCCAAGTCCAAATTACCAAGGGTAAGACCGCACTTCAGGTTACTGTCAGTTACAGATCCCCTTCCATGAACCCAGATGTGCACACAGCTTATTTACACCTGCTTGGGACAATTAATTGGGAAACTTATGCGAGCCCAAACTCACTCGCACAAAAGTTCCGGGACTTTGTTAACTTAAATGCCCTGGAACAAATAGTGCACCACCCTACAAGGGACTCCAGTATTCTAGACCTGGTCCTCACCAATATGTGTGACCGATGCAATGCCTCATGTGTGGGGCCAACACTGGCTGAATACAACCATAAATCAGTAATTTTTGAAGTAGCAATAGCACTGGAACTCCGCAAAAGAGAAGTCAAGCTAAAAAACTTCAACAAAGCTAACTATACCCTCCTAAGGGAAGGTATAATTGACTTCCAAGCTCCAGTTTCCACAGAAGGCATTGGCAGCTATACTAAGCTGTACACTAATGCCCTGTATAAATATCTACACAAATGTATGGACACAGCCGTTCTGGATAGGATTAAAGCAAGATCCTCAAGAAAAAACAAACCATCCTGGTGAACGTCTAGCATTAATAGGTTATACAATAAGCTGCTGACTAAAAATACGAAAGTGAGATCCCAGAAGTGGAAGCGCACCCTCCTCAGCCTAAATCAGCAAATAAGACAACTTGTAAAATCTTCAAAGAGCAACTATGAGAATAATTTAGCAACTATAGCCAAGGATAACCATAAAGCTTTCTTTAGCTATGTCCACAACCTAAAAGATAGAACTCAGATGTGTGCCGAACTAATTGTGCATGGCATCACATACACTGACCCTGTGAAAATTGCAAACCTGCCAACAGACAGGTTTGGTGAAAATTTCACCCCCTACACCGCCCCCCCCCAAACATACCACAATCTATGTCTTCATCATCTCTTCCTCCCTGCATCTCCAAAGAGCAAGTCATAAATGATTTTTCCAAGGCTAAGAACACAGCCTCCATGGAACCAGATGGCATTTTGGGCTGCATTGTTAATATTATAAAACAAGAGCTAGCTACTCCATTAGGCACTCTATTCAACCAATAGGAGTGGCAGACCTCCACTAATCTAGCAGCAAAAATGCTTAGTTTTATTTTTCTTTTTTTGAACGAAGTCCCACTAGGCTAACGGACTCTTCAGAGAAGATCTCAGATGATATTAATACTACTGGGGGACATTTGGCCAAGGCATTGAGGAGCCTCGTCTACTATGTTCAATAGATATCACAGGATCTTTTACACCCATCTGAGCTACCATTAACTTAAGCAGATGAGACTTTGGTTTAATTTCTCATCCAATGGACAACATGCTCAGGATTGCAACACCCTCCTTATGTAGCAATGCAGTGTCAGGAATCATATTCTCCGACATGGGAATAGAACCCACATTTTTTTACATCAAAGGTGCTACTGACACAGCTTACTAAGGGTTAGACAACCTACTTCTTTAAAGATGCAGGTCACATATCTATTTGCCTTCTCCATTCAATATGGAATTTTCATTAATCCCAGGGTATGTTTCAGTCTAGTGGGCAATGTTTTAAAGTATGCTTTCAAGTTTGCTGCAACTTGCAGGCACATGTATAGGATGCATGAGCTGGTGAAATACAGCAATGAAACACACCAGCATTTGTAAGAGCTGTTGAAAGAATGTGATCTAATATATGAGTTTATATTATCCTATCGTACGATTTAAATAGCGAACGCTAAAATATCTAAACCACAAAATATCGAACACACAGCACAACAAATTTTTTCCCAGGGAAAAAAAATGCTGTTCCAAAACACAAACACACAACACAAGCACATCAAAATAAATAAACAACACACATACACTTAACAAAACCATAATTCTAACCCTACACTACTACCTATCCACTCACCTTAACCCAACCCTAACCCTAAATTCCCTAACTACCGCGCACTCACCTTACCCACTCCCTAATCCTAAAGTCCCTAACTACAAAACATTCACCTTACCCACTCCCTAACCCTAAAATCCCTAACTATCGCACACTCACCTTACCCGCTCTCTAACCCTAATGTCCCTATCGCACACTCACCTTACCCCGATCCATTCCCACACTTACCTTAACCCAGTTCGTAACCTCCGTTTGCATACTTACCTTACCCCGGTCCATAACCTTCCCACCACAGTAGAGTAAATAGCGAAGCCATGGAAAGGACAACCAAAATCTTACTCTAGGTAAGATTTCACACTTCTGTGGCTTCGCTATTTTGAGTTTTCAAAAAAAATGGGTCGATATTATAGCATTCGAAGTTTAAAAACTTCGATACTATAATATAGACCCTAATATACTTTAAGGTAATTTGTATTCAGAAAATGTCTGTAATGAAATCTAATGAGTATAGAGGAATGTGAACAGTTTTCAAGATATACCCTGGGATTCAGCAAACTTCCATGCAAGAATAGCTTATTATCGCATGGAAGGTACCGTTCCCGTGCAGCATGGCAGCGCACCATGCATATTCATGAAGGCATGCTGCCGTGCTGTAAAATGGATCTGGTTCTGTGTATGAGTACAGGGGGTGTGTCTGAGAGCCATGCTCTCACAATACACACACATCCTGCACACTAGAATTGCTGTACGGCAATTTAAATAGAGCAGGAATGCTCGTAACACCCCCAACCCATCAGGGTAAGAAATCTGGACAAAGCCATAAGGGACAATTGTCCCTACAAAGCCAGAAAGTGGATAGAATAACAGGTTTAGCTTAAGCATGAATATTTGGCAGGGTACAAAGCACATAGCACACACCTCCCAACCCATCAGAGTAAGGAATCTGGACAAAGCCATAAGGGACAATCGTCCCTACAAAGCCATAAAGTTGATAGAATAACAGGTTTAGCATAAGTATGAATTTTTGGCAGGGAATGAAGCACATAGCGCACAACTCCCAACCCATCAGAGTAAGGAATCTGGACAAAGCCATAAGGGACAATCGTCCACACAAAGCCAGAAAGTTGATAGAATAACAGGTTCAGCATTAGCATGGATATTCTGAAGGGTACGAAGTAAAAAACACAACAAATATTTTTTTTCATATATGCAGTAAAGTTTAAGCGTAGCTGCGTGGGTGTGCCCATTGCTTAGCTATGCTTAGCCCAGCTGAAACAGCAAGATAAGTTAAAAAGCAATAGACATCCTGTGTAAGTATAAGTGCAATAGTGTGGCAGTTAGAGCATATGCCTTGCATGTAATAATTCATAGTTTGAGCCTCACCAAAGCCATTTCCATTTTCTATGTGTAAACATTACAATTTTAATTTATTTGTATATTTATGTAGGATGTAACTTACTTTTTCTCAACCAGAGTATTGCATTAGGTCCAGATGTAAAGTGTCAGTGTAATAAAGTAATGAAACCCCCATATAAACACAAGTGCCCTATACAGTATAGTCATACAATAATAAATGTAATTACAGCACATTGGGGATGTCAGGGAAGGTAAATAAATCTATATTATGTAATGAATGATGAATCAATCCCATACAGGTGGTAGTCCAATAAAATAATACATAAGCGATGCTAAGCATTGCACAGCTATGCTGACCAGGTGTAAGCACTGTGTAGATATAAAACCTAAGCAATATGTAGCCCAGCTAAGTGGATTTGCCCATTGGTAAGCAATGCTGAATGTGCCACTTTAAGCACTGACAACCTTAGCTAAGCAGGTTTGCCCATAGCTTAACTTAGCTCTGCATTTTCAAAACCATCCAATCATGGCAAAGGGTGGGAAATTGGCCGTATTTAAACTCTGCTGGTGAGAATACAGCTCATAACTGATTGTAGCTCTCCACTGTAGGCAGTATGGCAGGTCTGGAGAGGGCATGCACTTTCGGGCACAGCGCTGAGGCATACAGAAGTCCAAGGTCATGGTAGGTCTCCTGGTAAAATACCATGATGTGAGATGCTGCAGGACCAGTACCAGGGCTCCCAATATAAAGCAGAAGCCTGGGAAAGTCTCACCTGTGATCTCACCAGTGCCATTGGTATCCCTCGGACTGGTGAGCAGGTCTGTCACCACTATGCCAACTTGAAACAGAGGAAGAGGGAGCTCTTAGAACAGGGGGTCCAATAAGCAAGAGAGAGGGGAGATGTCCCAGCAGTCTGTAAGTATTCATAGCAATAACTGTTTACCAAAGTCCAGCCTGTGTAGGTGATGGATAGGTATGCAGAAATGTTTCTCTATTTTCATTACAGCTCCAGCTGAGTGGGCTATGAACCAGGAAGCCCATGCCAGTAGGTTGCAAAGGCTGCATTGCAAGGCTGGTGAGTAACAATCCTGCTTGCAGTAGTCATACCAAATAAATATAAAGAAGTAAAATTTCACCTGGCAGTATAAAAAGATGTATATGGTTTGTACTGAATAAACCAGACAATATGACAGTAATAGTCCCATACAGGTCATATTTAATAAAAGTGTAACTGCCTGGTAATAAAGTACTAAATCCTGGACTAGTTGTGTTTACTCTGGTATTGTATGGCATGAAATGTTGCATTCACCAAGATCTGATATTGATATCTGAATAGCAATGTTGTGTTAACCACTGTTTACATCACTGTGCTACATAAAAATATGTCTAGAATGTCTGTATAAGAATGTTGTAATTACAAGGTCAGATTGTACAACCAAGAGAGACTTATACAGAAAACAGACAGCAGTTTCTCAATAGTGCACTCTGATGATATAGAAATTGTTGTATTTTTAGCAGACACAGCCATGGTTTGAATCTCTGGAGTGGAGTAAGCTGTATGCATAATTTTAACTAGGATTTAAGGAATATGTTTAGAAACAGTCAGGTAGCGTTAACAAACATTCCCCCCACAGGTCTTTCAGGTAAGAGAACTGTAACTGCCTGGCAATAAACGTCTAAATCCTGGACTGGTTGTGTTTACTCTGGTATTGTATGGCCTGACATGTTGCATTCACCAAGATCTGAATAGTAATGTTGTGTTAACCACTGTTTCCCACACTGAGCTGCATAAAAAATATATCTGTATAAGAATGTTGTAATTACAAGGTCAGATTGTACAACCAAGAGAAAGCAGGAGTTCTTAATAGCTCACTCTGATGAAATGAAAGTTGTGGTGTTTTTAGCAGATACAGCCATGGTTCGAATCTCGGGAGTGGTAGTAAGCTGTATGCATAATTTTAACTAGATTTTGGGAATATGTGTAGAAACAGTCAGGTAGTGTTAACATACATTCCCCCCACAGATCTTCCAGGTAAGAGAAGTAGAAAGTAGCTTTAAGACAGTTGAATTATACACTGTGTACAAACATACCACTGGCCAAACCAAGGTCATAGGGTATTGTAATAATGCCTGTAGAGTAATGATTCAAGCACTGGTCATTAATGTTATGAGTATTGCAAGGATATACAAGCTGTTAAGTGACATCCCCCCCACCATATCTGCAACAATAATCTAAACACACAAATCAATGGGTATGTTTTACACCAAACCTACTGTTGGGACATATGTCCTATTGTTCAACAGATACTGAAATGTGTTTCTAATAATGTTCCATGTTGAAATACTATCATTGGTGGCCTGTTGCTATCAATGTAACCTGCATGCCATTGTAATGGCCACTGTGGTTCCATATATGCATGTGTTCTGTTTGCTAAGTAACTGTTCCAAATCTGTTGTTTTGGTTTAATGGGAATATCTATGCATGCTGTTATAACTAATCCTGGATTGTGTTGACTATTACTAACCCACATATGTTTTAAGACTGCAACACCATAGCACGTTTGGGAACGTTGGTCCCAGTGGACCCACCTCTCCCACCTCATCTGGCCATGACACCAGACCCCAGCACATCTGGGACCCACACTGGGACCTCCTCATCTGCTGCTCTTGCACCACCTTCAGGTGGAAACATCTCAGGGGATGGGGCTTGCTCCCCCCTGGGAGCAGGCATGGACAGGATACCGTCACCCGAAGCCAGGTCCAGGGATTGGTGGGTAGTGAGCTCCAAAAGGAGTTTAGAGATTTGCTATGTCAGCTTGATGGCTGCATGGTGCAAATAGAGGATCAGCCTGCCCATCCTGCTCATACC
Source organism: Protopterus annectens (assembly GCF_019279795.1). Lineage (NCBI taxonomy): Eukaryota > Metazoa > Chordata > Ceratodontiformes > Protopteridae > Protopterus > Protopterus annectens. The sequence continues at coordinate 620,697,770 of NC_056736.1, forward strand.
CCAGTACAGCCACCTTTGAGGCTGTGAAGGTGCAATGGTGACTGCCCATGGGTGGGGACCTCAGACCCACTGTTTCCATTTGGGGGCTCAGGGGCATCTGATTTCCAAACAACCTTCCCCGTCCAAGGTGTTTTCCCCCCACATGTGTCATATACCACACCTGTATACTGTCTTGTCTGTCTTGTCTATATTCCTACCCAAACTACCTCCTCAAATATACCTTCTATCCCTCCCCAACATCCCACTCTCACCTTAAAAAAATGGCAATTTTTTCCCCAAAAAAATGTCATCCCATACATAGCTGTCCATTTTGCACACATGTCCACTGGACACTTGTAATCTGATCTAATTGGCTTCACAACACATTATAGTTGCCCTCACCCATCTCTCAAGGGTTTGAGTGTCTAAATATACCTCTAAATTCAGCATATATGCACAGCTGTTGCTGTAGAAGAAATGGACAGCTATGGACCTTCCCTACACCCATCCTGCAAATCCCTAGCTACTTTCCCTATTGCTTTTCTCTCTGCATGCCCCCTTTTTCACCACTTTCCTATCACCTCTTTTTTCTTTTCTTTTAAAGAAGTTAGCAAGGGGATAAATAGGAGTAAGCACTTTTAAGCAGTAGTAAGTGGGATTAAGCCTGTTTGCGCAGAACTAAGCAATGCCTACACAGATTAAACACTTTTAAGGCTGTCTGTAAACATATTTAACTGGAAGTTAGCATTGCTTCCCGCCATGCAAACCCGCACAAACCCGCTTACAACTGCTTAAAAGTGCCTTAATAATTCTGTATCCAACAGCCCTTGTTATGCCCAGCAATAAAATAATCAACCCTAGCAAGTCTGGAACCCAGTATCCTTCACATCATAACCACAGCAATTCACCACTAAGCCATCTGAGCTGCAGATATAACTGATGTTTTTATAAACATATCATGCAGCAAAGTCATTCAATAGTAGGGGAAATATATTTATATATGTGCATGTGTATATATATATATATATATATATATATATATATATATATATATATATATATATATATGTATATAGTGCATTCGGACATCGGATCCACACTCTGAACATCTCACTGCAAAACATCTGACCAAAGGCTGTGTAAAATGGGGGTGAAGGGGATCAAACTAGGGGCCTCTTATAATTATTGCCCTTATCTCTTCCTCCACAGCTGAACTGTTCTGCCTTGCAACAAAATAATCAGTCCTTGTAAGTTTTGACCCCAGGACCCTACACACCATATCCTTAACAATTTACCACTAAGTCATCAGAGATATAGACATAGCTGACGTTTTTACAAACATATGCAGCACAGTCATTCAACAGTAGGGAAAATGTATTCATATATACATACATATATATATATATATATATATATATGGGTTTACTTCATAAGATCGACAGACCATTTGATCGACATTCATTTGGGTGACAGCTCATTTGGTCGACAACCAGTATTCAATGCACTTAACAGGGATTTGCCCCCCTCCTAAATGTTGTGTGACCCAGGAGTTGATATAAAGAGTTAGGGGGGTGTGGGGGGGCACATTGTTTAAAACATGAAAATACAACAAAAACTACACATTTTAAATGAAAATAGGTGGGGGGCTTCGCCCCCACACCCCCCAATGTGGGGGGCTGTGCCCTGCACCCCCCCTAACTATATATATCAACTCCAGGGTCACACAACATTGGGGAGGGGGGCAAATCCCAGGTTTTTGCCTTGAATACTGGTTGTCGACCAAATGAATGTCGATCAAATGGTCTGTCAATCTTATGAAGTAGACCCATATATATATATATATATATATATATATATATAATATATATATATATATATATATGTGTGTAGACATACATATATATATATATATATATATATATATATATATATATATATAAATATATATGTGTGTGTGTGTGTGTGTGTGTGTGTGTGTATATGTATGTATATATATATATATATATATATATATATATATATATATATATATATATATATATATATATATATATATATATATATATATATATATATATATATATATATATATATATATATATATATATGGGTCTACTTGTGCATATTGACATCGGATCCACACTCTCAACCTCACCTCTTGTTATTACTGCCCTTATCCCTTCCTCCATAACTTAACTGTTCTGTATGACCAAAGCAATGTACCATTACACCATCTGAGCCCTACAAAATAGTGGTGACATCCAAAACATATCACTTAGTACAGTCATCCAACAGCAGGAAAAGGAGTCTGTAGAATAAGTCAGGTAGTCTATATATACATGTATATATGTATGGATATGCATATATGTGGATAAATATATACATAATACAAACATATATATATATATATATATATATATATATATATATATATATATATATATATGTATATAGAAATATACAGAAATATATGACAGCTACAAAGACATGCAATCAGAGGGTCATGCTGCTGCATGCTGGAATTCTAAATCTGGAAACTCACTCACTGAAAGTATTCCTTAAAATGGGGAGCAATGACATCTGTGCTGTAACAGAGACCTAGATAAAGGCAGCAGGAAGCACCCCTGCAGTACTAGCCTATAATTAATTCCACAACTTTTAGCTACAGAACGTGGATTGAAGCTCCAGAGGTGATGGTATTTTCATATTTATAAATGATGCACACACCTCCAGAGTGGTAAACCAACATTATGCATTACAGGTCCGGAGGGAGTAGCTGACATTGCGTAAGACAGTGGTTTAGGTTGTAGCCCGCGATTGGTCCCCATACATGTCCCAAGACTCGCACTCCATGTCCATAAACACCCTGGAAAATATTAGTGTCCGACCTAACACTATCATACTGGTTGACTTCAACTACCCCACCATTAAGTGGGAAAGCTACTCATGTACCGATGCACATGCCCATCACATCAATCTGGTCCTTCCTAACATGGGAGACTGTTGCTCTACACCAATAGTCAACACCTCACATGTTATATCTGAACACAAAGTAATAATCACCTTTGTAAATCCCGTCAGCCATGCAAATGGAGACTAGTTGCATGACAGCTGAATCAAACAACAATGCACTATGAAACCTAATACAACCAGGACCCTCACCTCCAAATAAAGGAAGCTAATCTGGTGGTCCCCTGCCATAAAGAAACTTCACAACAGAAGGAGGGAACTGATATGGAATAAGCTGAAGTCCCAAGACAGGAAATAAACCCTTATCAGCCTCAATGAATAGTTGAGATCCGAGTCTTCATGGCAATACCAAGAATTGTTCTGAGCTACTAAACAATGGCACCTCCCAGATTGAGCCAACAAGTAATGCCAATATACTAGCTGGCATCTTGAGTGCAAACAGTACCCATTACTGCAGCACAGGTTACAACACCACTGTCCCAGGCCAAGAATACAGCCTCTATGGGACCTGAGAATATCGCCTCATCTCAGGCTTTGTCCCTACTGAATTGTGCACTACTATAGTCACCACTCTCCACAAACGATGTGCGACTACAGACCCTGGGAAATATCACCCCAACTGCCTGACAAGTCTGTTGTCATCTGAGCTGTGGATGAAGGCAAGGTGACACATACAACCTTCACTGATGTAGCCAAAGCCTCACTAAGCTCAGTATCAACCTAGATTTGGCATACTGCTGTCATACATTGAGACAGTTGCAGATGTCATTGGGTTTGTTGTAACATCCTATATGAGGAATATGATGGTAATACCAATAGATGTGAGTATTTACTGACTGCATTCCCCAGAGTCCACATCTGATTTACCAAGGACACTATGACAGGCAGACATGTGGTCAGTCTGTGGACACACTAAATGCATGTCTACACAAACCCTGTCACTCTATCAATCCACTATGTGTATAACAGCACTGATGACATAGAATCTGTTCACAAATCTGAAGATATGTCCCGCATGTTGGTTGGCTGTCTCCACATGTCCTGTCCTGTGACATATTGCCACTCATTGTATGTGAATCTCTAGGCCACCACCTCTGTAATATCCGAAATGTCCCATATGTCATAACTAGCAGCAGTGTCCAGGCCCACAGCACAATACAATGGGAGCACCTACATGTTGGTATGCCCTTAGCAATACCTGACAATGGCACATCTGTACAGAGGACAGACAGAAAGTAGATAGTCAACAGGTTATGCATATTTCTACATGACAGCAGTCCTCAATGACATGTCCAAAAAACATAGTAGTCTACAGTTAATATCAACATATCAGATCGATATCCAACAGGATATACATATAAACATATAGCTCAAACCCATAGAACAAGATATTCAGTACTCAGAGTCCAGCTTTGTATGCAGGGTTGTATGGTTCCAGTACTACAATCTGGAATCCACGCTTACTTGAAAAAGCACTGTTAAAAGTACTAACGTAATGAAATCATATGTGTTAAACTATTTAAGTGTGACTGCATATAACTTGGGATACTACCCATGTATAAAACAAATCCAAAGAGAAAATATTGTTGTACTACCCATGTATATCCAGGTGTCCCATGCAGTATACTCACTGCTATTTTATCAGACTGGAAGATTTGCATACAAAAAACCAGCCTACCAGTTACGCCTATTCATTTTACCATACAATTAGCTTACAGTTTACAGTTAAAACAGGCTTGCACACAAAGCTGCAAAGCTGCTCAAAACTGCCTTAACCACTCCGTATCCAACAGTCCTTGTTCTGCCTAGCAACAAAGTGCAACTGGGGCAGCATGCACAGTTGGATACAAAAGCAGCCATGACACTCACATATGCCCCACCCAGTCCAAATAAATGAGTGAACAGTACACTGCTACTAAATTATGATAGGCCATACACAATGGCCAGACATACAACAATCTTTTAGCAAAACAAATAAAATGTTCGAACATAGCAAAGAAAAATAAAACCAGCCAGTAATTCACACATATGTTTATTATACACTGATGGCTTGGCCAAAGCCTTCAAGGAGTAAACATCACCAGAAACACATGCCTTAATCTCAAGAAACGATTAACACCTAATTACATAATTGAATACACGGCCTCCAATTACACTCATCATTTAACTCCCTATGGGATGAAGTATCACAGTTAATATTAATACATTGAAGTCTGTACATAACAATTGTCCTTTTATGAATGTTTCATCACAGTGAGGAACAGACATTTTCATAAACAGTACCTTGAGACTCACTACTGTCCCCATGGTGTGATTTATTCAAATGTACAGCTATATAACTAACATATTTCTTATCAATAATACATCTGACATGTTCTAACAGCCCAGTTTTAAAACGTGTCACTGTCCCCATATAAAATATGTTACAAGGCCATCTAAGAGCATTCTCTATACAACTACCGCTTGACTGTACAGACTTCAACATGTTCCCAGCCATTCCCCTCAGCAGGTATTACAGCACTAAATAATGATAGAGGAGAATACCTATCCACCTACTACTATATGACATCTGGACAAAGCCTGACATAATTGGTGAACAGAAGCCCAAATACATGGCCGTACATGAACTATTGCTGTTATACACTGAGAAAGTTGCTGGTGTTACAGGGTTTGTTGTAACATATCTTTTCTGAGGAATATAAAGCCAGAAAAATAAATGGATGTTATCCTATGCATGATGCAACCACCAAAGTATACTACTGGATTGCCAAAGGCAACACACAAACATAACAGGATAACCTGTGACCATTATGTGGATAGGCCTACAGTTAAGAGCTATGCAGAGACAGAACTTTGTCAGACTGAAACCCATGCAGAAGTAGCATGTGCAGATAAACCCTGTTAAACTAGCAGTATTCCAAACATATAACAGCAATACTCACATTCTGCCCCTAAGTCTTGAACTTTCCCCAACATTTAGTTGGCTTGTCTCCACAAGTCTTTTTGTAAGAGGTAGTAGCCCACACAACTCCAGGATTTCTTCCTCACAAGTAAGGGAAAGGGCCAGTGCCCACATGGAGTACTCATTTATAGAAGTGTGTTGCCATGACATTGGCTATTGGAAGAACTACACAGCTGCTCTGCATGCACTTAGCAAGTGGGGAACCCCAAAAGGTGCACAGGCCATCACCTGGTCAAGAGCATCACCTAAAAAAGCCATGCTGCTACCTATTCAAACCAGCTCTATCCCTGTAGTGCCGAGGGAGAGAGAGAAATAACAAATGAGACATAAAGTGGAAAAGATAAGAAAGAAAAAAGGTAAGTGGAACATGTAAGCAAGTAATTGAATGTAGTACTTGGTCTGTAATAATGGGAAATATGGTTTGGAGGAATATATGTCCCAACAAGACATGCTGTACTAATGTCCTGCTAAACAGCTGCTATGGCTATAGCATCTGGCTTTCTCTGCAGTGGGAGATATCACAGACATACCTCTCAACTGTACAGATCCTCACAGAATGTCCACATTTTATTATCATGTATTTTTGTCTGTTCCTCCTATGATCTGTGCTTTACTGGCAAATGGCTGAGGATTGAAGTCATCAGGTAATGACAAACACTTGAGTTTAATACTCTATATCCTTAAGAATATTCACTGTAATGCTAATTGTATCATTCTATGAAGTTCCTATGTTTGTAACAGGTATATTTAAAGTCTGTCCCTATTTAGCCCCCAATCATTTTAGGCATTGTCCAGATGTGATGCTCTAAGAGGTTGTGAGGTGGGATCACAGCTCAGGAGACTGACTCACCTGGGAAAGGACAGCTCATATATGACAACCACAGGGGTGTCTGTCAAACAGTTGTAACTGTGCCACTGCTGGGCCAGTTAATGGGATGTTTTCCATATTCATGTTACATGTGATTACGAGTATGACACATGTTTGCCTTGTAAAGCTAACACACCTATAGAGGGTGTGTGCATAGTAGAGTACTGTTGTAGACGTGTGTTGAACTGCATGTGATATACTGACTTAATAACATTCAATTGTGCAGTGTTCTGCTGGACAATAAGCACATTTGTGACTGATATCTGTAGTCACATACACATATACCTGTGTTATGTCAGCCAAGCCATTGGCAAGTCTGTGAGCAATGCCATTGTAACATAACACGTGCAACACATAGCTCACAAAGCCAGTGTGCCGAACAGTCACAGCCCTTAAGGCTAAACAACACACCTGATACACTTGTAATAGGTGACTCTATCGTCAGGCACACTGACGTCCTGCTCACCAGGCTGAACAAGGAGAAGGTCACGGTGAGCTGCCTGTCGGGTGCTAGGATCCGCCACATAACACAAGCACTCAGGTCACTCCAAGGCAAGTACAAATATGACTCAGTCATTGTCCATGCTGCTGTGAATGACCTGAGACGTACCTCCCTGGACTACATGAAAAGAGACATAGAGGAGCTCTCTGAGCATGTAGCCAAGGCCGGTATGACCCTGATCTTGAGTAGCATCTTACCCTCACCAAGAATGATGCCACAATATGAAGACAAGATGATCAATTTCAACAATTGGCTTAAGTGTTGGTGTCATTCAAAGGGGATCCAATGCCTGTCAGCCTGGGAGGACATGCTCGACAAGCCACGATGCTTCTCTATGGATGGCTTGCACCTGTCACCCCTGGGCTTTCGGATATTGGCAAAGGCTCTTGCTACCCCCATAGTGCCTTTTTTAGGCAAGGCTCAAAAGACAAACCCACCTCCATAGGTATCACAAGGGATAAGAAACTAAGAGTAATGCTACTCAACGCCAGAAGTCTAAACCTCTAGATGCACACACTCAAAACTCTCCTTAGCATGGAGAACATTGATATCTGTGCAGTAACAGAAACCTGGTTCAAGGCTCCTGAGAGCACACCAGCACTACCAGGTTATACCTCATACCATGCTTTTCGGCCCCAAAACTTGGACCGAACCACAAAAGGAGGGGGAGTATCAATATTTGTCAAAGATACCCACACCTCCAGGTTGGTGGCACAGCACGAAGCATCAGAGACTATCCATGTGCAACTAACTGTGGGTAAAACTACCTTCCAGTTTATAGCCTGCTACAGACCACCCTCCCAAATACAGGAACCCCACTCGGCCTTCCTGAGAATACTGGAAAATATGAAGGTCTCTCCAAACACCATTATATTGGGCGACTTCAACTACCCAAACATAGACTGGGAGCATTACTCTAGCTCCAACACCCTAGCCCAAAGGTTCCTAGAATTTATAAACTCAAATACTATGGAACAACTTGTTACCACTCCCACAAGAGGGGAAAACATACTGGACCTGATCATCACCAACATGGGGACACTATGCTCCAGACCAGAAGTGTATCCCTCACTGGTAAGATCAGACCATAAACTAATCTCACTGGATATTCACATCCCGACCCCACCCCCTTCCCAGAAAACCACAGTGAAAAACTTCTCTAAAGCAAATTTCACACGCCTCAAAACTGAGGTGAAATCCTTCAAAGCCCCCTGGCCTGTGGATAATACGGCCCAGAGCGCAGAATCCTTTATAAACGCATTCTATGAACACCTTCAGGAATGCATGGATCATGCAATCCCAAATAAAACCAAGACCCAATCCTCCAAAGGCAGACATCCTGTCTGGTGGACCCCGGCCATAAACTAACTATACAATAGAAGGAGGAAGCTACTATATGATAGAGCATAATCCCAAAAAGGGGAGGCATTTCTGATCAGTATTAGCAAAAAACTACGGGCACTCATAAAATCATCTAAGGCCAGCTTTGAGAGAAAAATTGCACAGGACACTAAGGATAATCACAAGGCTTTCTTTAGTAATGTTAGGATCCTGGGTGGGAATTCCCAGATATGCTCAGAATTAGTCCAAAATGACAAAAAATACACTGAGCCCACAGACATTGCCAACATCCTAGCTGACAGATTCAGTGCAAACCCCCCCCCCCCCACCAAAAGGGGAAATATCTATCCCAACAGAGTGCTACCGCCTGAGATGTCAGGTGGTCAGGTAAGAGCTGCCCTCTCCAAAGCAAAAAACACAGCATCAATGGGACCAGATGGTGTCCCGGGCTGCATCCTACATGAACTCCAAGAACAGCTAAACCCAAACATAAAACTACTGTTCAATCTTAGCTTTACTACAGGATATGTACCCAAAGAGTGGCGTACAGCAGCAGTGGTCCCTCTCCACAAAGGTGTTGCCTCAACGAATCCTGGAAACTATCGCCCCATAAGCCTGACTAGCTTGGTCTGCAAAGCTATGGAAAGGATCATCATGGACCTCATAAATAAAGATATTGGGGACCTACAGACACTGGATCCTACCCAGTTTGGCTTTGTTAAGGGCAGATCCTGCCTCTTAAACCTGGTCGATTTCTTTGAAACAGTCACCAAGGCCATTGACGAGGGGAAGGTGGTCCACACAGCCTACCTGGACCTCGCAAAAGCCTTCGATACGATACCCCACTTGGGCATTATAGATAAGCTCACCAGCTTAAATATAAACCCCTATGTTACTAGATGGGTTGCAAACTGGCTCAAGGACAGAACCCACATGGTTAGAATTGCTGGAGCCATGTCAGACTCCAAACCGGTTACAAGTGGCATCCCACAAGGCTCAGTCCTGGGACCTCTCTTGTTCGGTATATATTTCTCGGCAGTACAGGCCAACACGGAAGGACTGTGGCTGACCAAGTTCGCAGATGACTGCAAACTTGGCGCCATAATCAACTCTCCAGCCGACACAAGCATCCTCCAAACGTGCCTCATAGAAACAGACAACTGGTGCCAGAGCCATGGCCTCAAGCTAAACGCCAAAAAGTGTATAGTCATCCCCTTTGGCAAAAACAAAGTGCCCACAAATTACCACATAGGTGGTAATCCATTAAGTACAGAAGAAGTCATTAGGACCTGGGGACCCAAGTTGATAGCAATCTCTCATTTCACAACCACATGGCCAAAGTGGTTAGAAAAACATTTTATATAGCCCACCTAATCATGAAGGGATTCACATCTATATCAGGGGAGGTCATCGTGCCTCTTTACTCATCCCTCATCAGGCCCATAATTGAGTACAATGCCCCTTTTGGGATGTACCTTACCAGACACCTGCAGCAACTGGAATGACCCCAAAAGTACCTCACCAAGAGGATCAAAGGTCTCAAACAGATGCAATATGCTGCCCGGTTAAAGAAACTCCAGCTCTACTCAGTGGCATACCACCTGCTCAGAGGTGATCTGTGCCTGACGTATAAAGCCATGTCCAACCAGGAATTAATGGACATGCTGCACCTCAGAAAATCCAAATCCCATCGAGCTACGCGCTCGAGAGACTTGAACCTCAGCACTGAAATAAATAGGACATGCTGGAGGGACAGATTCATAACCCAGAGGCTCCCTTCACTCTGGAATAAAATCCCAGTCCAGGTTAGGCTGAGTCCCACATTGACTCTCTTCAAGAGGAATCTTGATGAGTGGATGGGAGATCATAGGTTTACCCCGGCTATCACTTCTGTGTCACTGTTAGACAGAGGCACATTATACTAACCTCAAAAAAAGGCATAGCAAAATTAATTTAAAATGGGTGGTGAAAGCCAAACACACTCTGGTTAGGCTTATAAATGCCCTAGGGCAGATAGCCTAGTATGACCCTATGAACCTATGAACCTATAATAGCCTACTTATGACTGTTGGACATCTTCCAGGTTATCACAGTGATGTCAAACCCTACTGTGCAATCAACATACTAATGTATGGTGCAGCTATAGTAATACAATATCAATACTGATGTCCCTTTTGACACACATGTATGTGTGCCATTGTCCAGACGTACTGCTGTAATAGGTTGGGAAGTATGTTTGAGCAGGAAGAATGCAAATACAGTGCACCATACTTACATTCAACAGAAATGTATACCAGGTGTCCCCTGAGCACATGTATGTATGTATGCATATGTTCAGCTGGAAGGCACAAAACTAATCACATGGGTTTCAAGCAGTCAGGTAAATAGGTTGTGCATGTTGCACATGTGTGCTATATCAGTGTCAGTGCATACAACATACATATATGTGTACAGCTACTGGTGGTTGCATTGCCCTGACACTGATGTGGGTACTGGAGTAGGCATGATTATCAGGTATTACTCAGAGAAGTGTCCACCTGTGTTATGACCCTCTGTCCATGACTACCACTACCAGCTATATCAACACTTATATACAGTGGATATCACAAGTGCACACACTCCTGTTGGAATGCCAGGTTTGTGTGCTGTATGACAATCAGACCACAGAAGAGCATTTCATAATGTTTCTCATCTTGAATGTGGCCTCTAACCTGTCCAATTCCATTGCAATTCAATCACAGGTGTTTCTAGGAAGGTGAGTAACTACTGCCAAGTGAAGATGTGCCATGATGTTAGAGTCCAGACCAAGGCGGATGAATGCTGTAACCATCTCAGGAGCTGCATACACAAGTTTAAGGGTGTGCACACTCATTCAACTATCGCATTGTACTGAGTATTATCTCCATATGTTTTCACAGACCAGAGTGTTATATTTTCAATTGAATTGTACAGGCTATAGGTCACACTACAGGTGGGAATTGTTATGAAATGAGTTATTGTGGTGTCATGTTCCAATTGTACAAATACCAGGCAGTGTATCAGGGGGGGTGTACTCTTTATATCTACTGTAGCTATATGGACACAGCAGTACCTGACCTGTATATCCAGCCTCCACCAAGGTAGAGTAATCCCCTTTGGTGGACAGCAGCAATACACAAACCACATAATAGGTTGCTACATTGGCTGCACAGGGACACATATGTGCAGGCAACAAATTTGAAGCATGTCCACCTATATCTGAGCAAGCAGGTAAGTTCAAGGGTGACATCCTGTAAGTCTGACTATGACTATGAATCGGACATATCCACATCACCAAGGACAACTGTAACCATGTATCCACATATGTTGTACGTCTCAGATGAAAAAACACAATTCACCCTGTACTGAGGGCAAAGGACACCTCATACACACATGCCATGGATATAGGCAACCTGCATCACACAGGTTAGGTGGGAACATCACCACTCTGTCCACCCCAGTCGTACATGGGGATATGCACATCAACCACACTCCTCCCCACAGCAATGGTGAGCATGTACATATTGCCTATTGATGGCAACAACAGCATATCTCCATGGGGCATAATAACATCAATGTCTGCCTCCTACCTGAACTTAGGCATGTGCTCAGTGCTCCATCACACACCACAGTCAAACACAGACCTGCCACCATACACACACCATCCACATGGAAGATGACCACTGTCAACCCTCTACACAGAAATGAATGGAAGATAGTGGATTATGCAATCAAGTGTCCAACATTGGCGGGAATAATATAGCTTAAGGACAGGTGTGTAATGAAAGCTGCTATAGCCATGATAGCCAGGAGGTTTCTGGTGTAGTCTGCATTATTTAGGTTCATAATTTCATAGGTTCATAGCTTAGTACTAGGCTAACTGCCCTCATGGGCCATTTTAAGCCTAGCCACTTACCCTATGCGAGAATCAAACCCTGCATCTTGTGCTTCTAAGGTAAACACCTTAACCATTACACCAACCTCCCACACCTTTTCAAGTAATGTCCACTGTTAATGTGCATTTTGACAACCATATGAGGTCCTGTGACATTTTCCTGTTTATGTCTTCCAGGTAACATGCAGAGTGCTCGCCTACCAGCATTTTCTGTTGGGGAAACAGACATCACCACCCAATATGTGATTGGACATTATGCCCTGTCATGTGGACAGAGAGCAGAAGATGTGTGGGAGAGGACTGCCTTGTGGAACAGTGTGGCCCACAGGGTAAATAACGCCGGCCTGCACAGCAGAACTTGCATGCATATGCAAAATCGGGCCACCGACCACAAATGCCCATCAATGGGTTGCTGCTGTAGTGGGGGACCGGCTAGCCACAGGTGGGGGCCCAGCTATCCAGCCCCCCAGTGACACCCACTGAGGAGCTCCTCACCACACTTGGGCCACACGCAGAATGCACAAGCCATGGCGCTAAAGGAAGCATTATGGAGGTGGGTTGCACACACACACACACACACACACACACACACACACACACACACACACACACACACACACACACACACACACACACACTGGATGAGGAGCATGCAGGTAAGGGCCCAGTGGGGATTAGTACACTAATGTATCAGACATACATGCATCTGTACTGTATCTACATGCATGTGTCAGTCTGATTGCAGTTGTGGATGGGGTTTGCTAATGCACAGAGGTGCACATCTATGGTGAGGACAGGACATTGTGTATTATTGTGGTTAGTACTGTAAATGTGCAGACATGCTGCATCCATCCTATACCAAGGCCAGCTGTGCATCTGCTGACGATAAATCCCTCTCACAACTACATAGGACCCTCTGGTCTGCATATGGGACAGCAGCCTGAAGCTGGTGGGTATTACATTGTTCTGTCATTGCCCGGCAATACCCCAGGCATGTGAAGCATATGCAATTTACCATTCACACAACAATCAGTAATAGCTATATTGCTTTATGTAATAGCTATATTGTTTGTTGTGCATGTTCAGTTGTGCTGGGGTTAACTGTATTGCATCACAGTGGTCACCACCAGGGACTATCTGGCGTGAATTCAACATTCCTTTAGTATACCTCACAACTTGTCAGTGCCAAGACATTTGGATAGAGGCCAACAAACTGTTTTGGACAAACGTCCTAAGGTAAGGTCATGCATGACACATTACTGGTATACAGTAGATATAAATTGTGTACGCACCCCTCTTAATGTGCAAGGTGCTCCTGTTACATACTAATTAGGATCATAATATGACAGTCCACACCTCTTCCAGCCTTTAATATGTGACCCATAACAGGTACAGTTCACTTGTAAAACCAAGCATCTGTACTCATGTATTGCACCTACAAGGCAAGCCACCTGTGAGGGCAGCAGACGTCCTATCAGCCTGATGTTTCAGTCAGATATGATACATCATGCTGCCATATGTGTCAGTACACTCATGGTGGCCTATTTGGCTATAATATCACATACATGGGCATTGTTAAGGCACACAGACCACATATAAGTTTCAAACATATGGATATTCAGACACATCTGTACAGAGGACTGTACAATGTTTTAACCTGCTACATGTGTGGCAGATGATGTCACCACACTATATAACGTAATGGCAATGGGAGGTTGTCACCAGCCGTGTATGGTATACACATCAAAATGGTATAAGCCACACACGATATGATCATCACACATACACTTGTCAGCATTAGGATTAGAACTCCTGCCTATCTAGGTATTTCTACTATAATGCTACGCAGTTATGAGATGCCCCACAAAGAGTATACATTTCCAATTCAACCAACGGTACTTCTGAGGTGGATGACATCAACAGGTCTACTAAATTGGAGTGAAGAGAAGTGTAAACAGTAGTACACAGGTCAAAAATGGTATGAGCCAGATAGTACATGATTCATACGCACATACCTGTCAGTATTGGGATTAGAACTCCTACCTATCTAGGTATGTCTACTATAGTGTATTGCAATTACCGCACCCGCTACTGAGCTTACTGAACTTTCACATGGCAAGAGCTGCCGATAACAGCACAGCTGTGGTAAAGTATTACAGGTGGCAGACAGTTTGTCTTCTGTTCCACCCATACATCATGCTAGTTCTTTCTGTCTTGCACTTCAACTAGCATTATGGCTTGGCACTTCACCAGGTTATTGTATCATGACGTGGCACACCTGTGAGCCATCAGCAGTACTTGTTCATCACAGATATCGTCCCAGTACTTACTAGTTATGTCCACAACTTCTGGCATGTTTGAAGGGCTGTTATCTGTGCTTTCACCCATTGACCTGGTGCACATGTCCATTCCAAGGCACTGTTGCAACTGCGGCATGTACACAGACAACCCTCCCCTCTAAACTCTAAACATACCTGTGACTGTTACCCATATATCATCCAATGTGGACATATGCATTCTCCAGCAAAAAATGAACTAGCAGGTCAAGAGGATAAGATCAACACCTACACCACACCATGTGGAACACGTAGCTCACCATGACGCCCACTTTGACAGCCATGATATACAGTGAAAAGCCACACACCCACCTTCACAGAGGCACTCAATCGACATCTACTCAAACACCACAGACTTAGACACCACAACATGACACATGCCATCATCATCATCGTCATCATCATCATCAGCCCCCTTTTTCCCTTTTTTCTACATGGGGTCAGGGAATCGTGTTAACTGTCACCAACTTTCTCTATTCAGTGCCAAACTCCTGCCTTTTTCAACACTCATGCCTGACTGTCGCAGATCATCTTTCACACAATCCAGCCATCTCTTTGCTGGATGTCCTCATTTCCTCTTACTTTCTTCCTGTCTGTCCCAAATCTTCCTCAACAGATTATCTTCTGCTTTTCTACACATGTGCCCAAACCACCGTAATCTGTTCTCTTTAATCTTTCCTGCAAGTGGAGCTACTTTGGCTTCTGCTCTTATGTCCTCATTTCTTCATCTGTTCCACAGTGTGCATACTACCACCTTTCTCAGGCACTTCATTTCCATCATCTCTAGCTTCTTCACCTGTTCTGCCTTTACTGCCCAGGTTTCTGTACCATAGAGCAGTACTGGTCGCACCACTGTCTTGTACACACTACTTTTAAGCTTCTTTGGCATTCTTCTGTCATAGACTACACCTGATACTCTATGCCAGTTGGCTAAAGCCCCTCTGATTCTAGCTTTGAACTCTTCATTCAGACTATACTTCTCCTCAACTACCCCTCCCAGATACTTGAAGCTGTTTACCTGTTCCACTATCTTCCCTTCTATCTCTATTCTCAGCTTATTCTAATTTCCCCAATTTGCTGCTATTACCACCATCTTATCTGTGCTTAGTTTCAACCCATGTGCCTTCAGATTTGCATTCCATTCTCCTATTCTTTGCTGAAGTTCTAGCTCAGAGTCTGCCTGTACTGCCACATTGTCTACATACAGCAGCTTTGTTGATCCGTTCCCTCCAACCTGTCTGCTAATGTAGTCCATCACCAGTATGAACAGCAGTGGGCTCAGAGCTGAACCCTGATGTACACCCACTCCTACTGGGAACCCCTTTGTGAAACCGAACACTGTTCGTACCTGAGTCATTGGGTCCTTGTACATAGTCTTCACTAATTCTACCAATGTTTCTGGGACTTCAAACAACCGCAGTACTGCCCAGATCAGCTTTCTTGGGACCTTGTCATATGCTTTCTCCAAGTCTAGGAATGCCCATTTGGACTCTCTTCTCATCTCTAGCTTCTTCTCAAGTATCTGTCTCAATGCAAACATCAGGTCAACTGTGCTGCATCCTGATCTGAATCCAAACTGCTCATCTCTCATCTTACATTCTACTACTCTGCATATCTGTTTATCAGTCACCCTCTCCAGAACTTTCATGCAATGTGATAGGAGTTTGATGCCTCTGTACTGCCCATAGTTGTGGATGCCCCCTTTGTTCTTGTTTACTTGCACAAGTATGCTTATTCTCCAGTCATCTGGGATATGCCTTTCTCTCCACACTGCTATTAGTACTCTCAGGAGCCATTTCTCCCCTATCTCACTCAACATCTTTATCATATCTGCTGTAACCTCATCTGAGCCTGCTGCTTACCCTGACTTCATCTTCCTTAATGCTGTTCTTACTTCTTCTAGGGTGGGCTCTTCTTCTTCTCTTATTGTAGGCTGTTTCTGGGGCAGTACAGCTTCTGTGGGGTATTCCTCATTCAGAAGCTGCTGGAAATACTCCTTTCATCTATGTTTGATGCCCTCGGAACTGGTGAGCAGGTTGTTGCTGGCATCCCTTATGAAGGGTGTCTGACTATCTTCTTTATCTTTCGGTCTTTGCTTTGCAACCTGATATAGTTTCTTTGTGCCCCTTACTGAGTCACTTTCCAGAAGTTGGTACAGTGCCTCTGATTCCCCATTCTTTGCTATTGCACCTTCTTTCTTAGATTCTTTGTTAGCCAACCAGTAGTCCTTCCTAGCCTGGTCAGCCTTTTCTGTCTCCCACTTCTTCCTGCACTCCTTCTTTCGTTTGATGACTTCCTGCACTTCTGCATTCCAACACCAGCTTTCCTTATGTACCTTATTTCCATACCTGGCTCAGACACATATCTTTTCTGTAGTCCTAACACATGCTGTTTTTAGGCACTGCCATTCTTCTTCATCTCCACCTATTCCCTCCTCTTTTGGGGGTGCTAGAGCTCTGAGTAATTCCTTGAACTGCTGTACTTTCTCTCCTGTCAATTTTCAGGTCTTCAGCCTGGTCTCTGTTGACCTTAGAGCCTTCTGTGACCACTGTTTGCAGCTGACTGTGGCAACTAGTGGTTTATGCTGTGGGCCAACTGTTTCACTGGGGATGACTTTGCAATCATGGATTCTACACTGGTGCCTTTTCCTTACTAGGAGTAAGGCTACCTGAGTTGCATGTTGACTACTCTTGTATGTGATCTTGTGACTGTCTTTCTTTGTGAGCTATGTGTTGGCTACTATCAAGCCATTTGCCAGACTGTTGCCCCACCCATGTGGGCCCAGGCAGTCCTGTCCCGATATGTGCATTCAAGTCACGCATTATAAACACCAATTCATGTTGTCCTTCTTTATCTAGTAGGTCCTGCAACTGCTGTCTGAATGCACTCCTTTCCTCACTATCACAACCCTGTTGTGGGGCATAGGTTGAGATTATGAATACTGCCCTACCATTTACACTGGAGTCTGACTGCCATGGGTCTGTCATTAATTCTGATGATATCCATTACTGCCTTCTGAAGGCTCTCTCTCACTTTCTACATCATTTCTAGCCTGCTCTCCACCTGAGTAGTAGACTCTGGATCCCAAGCCAAGTGGCTTTGCTGCACTGCAGTAAACTCTGGATCCCAAGCCAAGTGGCTTTGCTGCACTGCCCTTCCATCTCATCTCTTGGATACATAGGATGTCCAGCCTCATCTGTATCATCATGTCATCCACTTCCAAGGTGTGTCCTGTAAGTGAACCTACATTAAGCGTAGCAATTCTCAGTTCATGTTTGGCAGGTTGGTTGGTTTTACGTCCTGCTTTCACTCAACAGAGCTATCCCAGGTAACCCAGGGCTGCTGGGCTTTATGGTGGGCATACACTGGCCAATAGGGGCACATATACCCCTCCCATCATTAGCATGGGTCCCTGGCATGGGTCAGAGTAGGCCGGGTCCTCAACCCACTTATCACCGGTAACTACCCATGCCCATTTTTGGTGACATTAGTCATCATGACTGAATCACCTAGAGCCATATTTTACATCGTCAAGTGGCTTAGTCCTGCCACGGCGCACAGTCTGTGATCTGTGTTCTCCTATCTTGAGGATACTGTGCACCACAGTAGATGCCCAAAGCAGTTGGTCTGTACAACTCCCCTAAAGGGGCACCATGTAGAGCCTGTGCTGCTGCCCACAGCTCCATTCATTGATGAGTTTGAGATGGAAACACTCAGCATGTTTTTTCAGACATGGGAGAAACACCATGGAGAACATGCAAACTCCAAACAGCCATTGGTCGAAGGTCAACATTGAACCTTGTACCTTGGAGGTGAAGATCTTAACCACTAAGCCATCTGGTCTCTTCCTAATGTAAGCCCCTAAGGCCACATTTTACAATACAGAGATCATAGGTAACTCAATACTGACACACACACATCCTACTCACTAGGTTGAATATGGAGCAGGTAACAGCCAAATATCAAGCATATGCCAGCATCTAACACATGACACAGCCATTCATGTCACTCCACAACAACTACGAGTATCATTCTGAATCCATGTGGATGTGAATGAATTGGGACACATCTCCCTGGACTACATAACAGGAGACATGTTTGAACTCTCTGATTATGCGGTTCAGGCAGGTATGACAGTAGCCCTGGGCAGTGT
Source organism: Protopterus annectens (assembly GCF_019279795.1). Taxonomy (NCBI): domain Eukaryota; kingdom Metazoa; phylum Chordata; order Ceratodontiformes; family Protopteridae; genus Protopterus; species Protopterus annectens. The sequence continues at coordinate 620,716,794 of NC_056736.1, forward strand.
ACTCCTGTCACCCAGAATGATGCTGCGATGAGTATACAGCTCAGCAAGCTCCTGCCTGGTGCCCTGCAGAGTTCTACAGCAGCAGAGAGACAAAATAGAGACTTTGGAGTGATTAAGTATAATTTTTCTGCATTTTCTTGCTGCCTTTAGCTAATTCCGCCTAAAACGTCAATTTTCTAGAGTTTCTGTGATTTAAAAAGCTTGTTTCAGCTACATATTGCACTTATTTTACTGCCTGCACTTTAACAAAGTCATTTTTGTGTTTAAATTACCTGTTTAACTGTTGTAGGCTGCACACTCAAGTGTGATAGCCATTTCTGTGCATTTAAAATGTTTGTGATTGTATCTGCTTTATTTTCTGAAAAAAACAAAATGACAAAAAAAAAACTTGTTTTCCCACCTTTCTAAGCTAGTATAGTCCAGTTTTCAGGTTACTGCTGAATTCAGGGCTGTGTTACAAGTTTCTGTGTTTGCCCATACCTTACTTGGATAGAAGGAAGTTTCTCTGTTCACTGTGAGAGAGGGAGCTTTGAGCAGCCTATCTGTCCCTGGAGGAGTGGTTTCAGCCCAGAAATTAGTAGTTTATTGGCCATTTTGGGCTTATTTCTATCTCTTTCATTTCCCTGCTATAAAACCACATTTGTGCAGTTGTGCATGTCGGGCAGTGCCAGTTAGCTAGGGTATAACTATTCCCGGCTCCACAAAGTCTACTCTTCAATTTTTCACTTGGTACTAGACAAACTTTCAAATTAAACACTAAAACCATTCACTTCTCATCCCAGAACTTGCTCAAAACTCATAGCAAGCACTAATAAACCTTAGCATTAGACCCCCCTATACTGTAGAGAAGGACAAGGCTCTTTATTCAACCTTACCAGCCAATCAGTAAAACAGTTCATTGTACCTATCCAAGCATGTCCGAAGGGCAGTTTCAGGTGTACTCTCTGGTCCAACTGGTGAATCTGGGCACTTTGAGACAATGTTATAATTGCCTCATGTACAGAGACAACCCTCTCCTCCTTCCACCAAACACTAATACATGCGAGAGATGCAATTATACAGGCAAACTGGAGGCTAAGCTCTCTCAACCCAAGACTGGACCAGGCAGTCAAGAGGAGAAGGGAATTACTTGCATCACACCACCAGTCTCACATAGACCTATGAAACCAGCACCGGCAAAAAACACACATAAATACACAAAAACATACTTGGAGGCTCTAAATAAAAATCTTCAAAAGCAAAAGAGACCTCCAAAGCAGACATCCAAGCAACCACCACCCCCAACACAAACCATGAAACACATACTTCACAAAACCAGTGTGCCACGCAACCACAGCCCTCAAGGCAAAATAACATAAACCCAACACACTAGTAATAGGTGACTCTATAGTCAGGCACACTGACATCCCACTCACTAGGCTGGACAAAGGGAAGGTTACTGTTAGCTGCCTGTTGGGTGCCAGGATCTGCCACATAACACAAGCACTCAGGTCACTCCAGAACAAGTACAAATATGACTCTGTCATTGTCCATGTTGGTGTGAATGACCTGAGCCGTACCTCCCTGGACTACATGAAAAAAGATATGGAGGAGCTTTCTGATCACATAGCCCAGGCCGGTATGACGCTGACCCTGAGTAGCATCCTGCCCTCACCAAAAATGATACCACGGTATAGAGAAAAAATTATCAATTTCAACTACTGGCTAAGCTTCTAGTTTCATTCAAATGGGATCCAGTGTCTGTTAGCCTGGGATGACATGCTCGACAAGCCACGCTGCTTCACTAGAGACAGCTTGCACCTGTCACCCTTAGGCTTTCAAATACTGGCCAAGGCTCTTTCCACCCCCATAGTGCCTTTTTTAGACAAGGCTCAAAAGACAGACCCACTGCCCTAAATAGCACAAGTAACAAAAAACTGAGGGTAATGCTACTCAATGCCAGAAGTCTAAACCTCAAAATGCACACACTCGAGGAACTCCTCAGTATGGAGAAAATCAATATATGTGCAGTAACAGAAACCTGGTTTAAGGTTCCAGAAAGCACACAGCACTACTAGGCTACAACTCATACCATACATTTCGACCACAAAACCCGGACTGAAATACAAAAGGCGGGGGAGTATCCATATTCATCAAGGATATCCACACCTCCAGGTTAGTGGCACAACACAATGTTTCAGAGATCATCCACATGCAACTAACAATGGGCAAAACTGCTATTCAAATTATTGCTTGCTACAGATCACCCACCATGTCCCAGGACCCCCACTCCGCATTCCTGGAATCACTGGGAAACATAAAGTTCCTACCAAACACCCTGATATTGGGAGATTTCAATTACCCAAACATTAACTGGGAGAACTACTCAAGTACATACTCCCTTGCCCAACATTTTCTAGAATTTATAAACTCAAGTGCCCTGGATGAACTGGTCAACACCCCCCACCAGAGATGACAACAAATTGAACCTGGTCATCATCAACATGGGCGATCTGTGTTCCACACCAGAGGTCAACCTCTTGCTGGTTAGATCTGACCATAAACTAATCACTCTGGATATCCGCATTCAGCCACCAGCGCCGGTCAATGAAACTACCTGGAAAAACTTTTCAAAAGCAAACTTCACATTACTTAAGACCGAGGTGGGAAGTTTCAAAACTCCCATGCTAAAGGATAATGCTGTCCAAGCTGCAAAATCCTTTACTAATGCACTCTACAGGCACCTACAAGAATGCGTGGATCATGCTATCCCAAATAAAAGCAAGACTCACTCCTCCAAGAAAAGTAAACCAGTCTGGTGGACCCCTGCCATAAGCAAGCTATACAATAGAAGGAGGAAACTAGTACAGAAAAGAGTAAAATCCCAACAAGGGAAGACATCCCTGATCAGTATCAGCAAGAAACTATGTTCCCTCATAAAATCATCCAAGGCTAGCTTCAAAAGAAAAATTTCCATGGACTCCAAAGATAGCCACAAGGCATTCTTTAGCTATGTCAAGAATCTAAGTGGTAATTCTCAGATTTGCTCAGAGTTAGTGCAGAATGGCACAAAATACACTGAACCGACCGATGTAGCCAACATCCTGGCAGACAGGTTCAGTGCAAACTTCACCCCCCTCTCACCCCCAAAAGGGCCCATAACTATACCAGAAGAATGCAGTGCCCCTGAAATCACAGACACTCAGGTTAAAACAGCCCTCTCCAAGGCCAAAAACACAGCATCAATGGGATTGGGTGGTGTCCCAGGCTGTGTCCTACACGAGCTCAAAGATGAACTAACCCCTCACCTAAACACACTGTTTAAACTCAGCCTGTCCACAGGCGATGTGCCCACAGAGTGGCGCACAAAAACAGTTATTCTGCTCCACAAAGGTGGACCCACAGTGGACCCTAGGAACTATCGCCCTATAAGCCTGACTAGCTTGGTCTGCAAAGCTATGGAGTGCATCATCATGGCTCTCATTAACAGAAACATTGGGAACCTCCAAATACTGGACCCTACCCAGTTCGGCTTTGTAAAGGGCAGATCATGCCTCCTAAACCTAGTGGACTTCTTTGAGACAGTTACCAAGGCTATAGACAAGGGAAAGGGGTTCCACACAGCCTACCTAGACATTGCAAAGGCCTTCGACACCATTCGCCACTCAGGTATTATAGACAAGCTCACCAGCCTGAACATAAACCCCTACATCATGAGATGGGTTGCCAACTGGCTCATGGACAGAAACCACATGGTAAGAGTTGCGGGAGCTAGGTCTGACTCTAAACTGGTTACAAGTTGTGTTCCCTAGGGCTCAGTCCTCCTGTTCTGCATATACTTCTCAGAGATACAGGCAAGCACAGGAGGACTATGGCTGACCAAGTTCACAGACGACTGCAAACTAGGGGCTATAATTGACTCTCCAACTGACACAGACATCCTCCAAAAGGATCTCACTAAGACAGATACCTGGTGTCAAAGCCATGGCCTCAAGCTAAATGCCAAAAAGTGCATAGTCATCCCCTTTGGAAAAAACAAAGTGCCCACAAACTACCACATACGCGGTAGCCCCCTAAATACAGAAGACGTAATAAGGGATCTGGGGACCCAAGTAGATAGTAACCTCTCCTTTGATAATCACATTGCCAAAGTGGTTAGAAAATCCTTCTATGTGGCCCACCTAATCACAAAAGGGTTTGCACCAGATCAAAAGAGGTCATTGGCCCCCTCTACGCATCACTCATCAGACCCATCATAGAGTACAATGCCCCATTTGGGATGTACCTTACCTACAACACCTACAACAACTGGAAAGACTACAGAGGTACCGCACCAAGAGGATCACTGGCCTCAAGCAGATGCCCTATGCAGCTCGAGTGAAGAAACTCCAGCTGTACTCAGTTACATACCGCCTATTCAGAGGTGATCTCTGCCTGACATACAAGGCCATGTTCAACCCAGAATTGATGGACATGCTCCACCTAAAGAAAACCATATCCCCTCAAGCCACATGCTCCAGGGATCTAAACCTCACCACAACAATAAATAGGATGTGCCGGAGGGATAGCTTTCTTTCCCAGAGACTTCCCATTCTCTGGAACAAGATTCCAATCTACATTAGGCAGAGCTCCTTGCTAACCCTCTTCAAGAGAAACCTGGATGAGTTGATGGGAAACAGAAAGTGTACCCCAGGGGTCACTTCAATGGCTCTGCTGGACAAAGGCACTGGGAACTAATCTAAGGAGGTGGCGAAAGCCAACACATTCTGGCTAGGCTTATAAATGCCCTCAGGCAGATAGCCTAGTACCTACCTATGAACCTATGAAATATCAACAGCTGGTTGAGTGCAACATTGGCTTACGTGTTATGTGTCATTCTCAGGGGATTCAGGACCTCTCTGCTTGGGATGACATGATTGCCAGAACCTAATGACTTGCCATGGATGTCCTACATCTGTCACTGCTGGGTTCCCAGGTACTGGCTACATGTCTTGCCAACCCTAAGGTGCCTTATTAGGCAGTGCTCCTAATGTTATTACCACCATAACAGCTACGCATGTATGCAATCTGAGGGTCATGCTGCTCAACAGTGGACATCTAACTGTCAGGATGCAGTCAGTCATAGCAGTTGTTGGAGTGGAGGACACATGTCTGCTGTAATGGAGAGGTGGTTCACAGCAGCAGACAGCAGACCTGCAGTATCTGGGTATGATGTATTCCACAGCTGTCAGCCCCGAAACATGAACCACACCACACCTTCACAGGTGGTGTTGTCTCCACGTTCATTATGGATAGGAACACCTCCAGACTAGCATCCCATCATAATGCATTGGAGATTCTTCTGGTACAACTGCCTTGGGGTAATGGTGCTATTCAGACCATAGCCAGCTATGGGTCCACATCTAGGTCCCTAGACTGTCCAGGGGTGGCTCGTGCTATTGGACTGCAGGACTGCAGCCCTCCCAGCTGTAAAATCAAATAAATAAATAAAATTAAAACAAAAAAGAAAAGAAAAGAACACAAAATAACTAAAAAAGAAAATAAATTAAAAACGCAAACTCCCGGAACATCGCACATGCGCACATGCATTTCCCGATATCCAGACTAAGGTGAACCAGTCCGAAGTATGCAAACAGACTCCAGACTGTCTCACCAGCAGTCCAGATTCAGAAGGCAGCAAGTACCTCCAAATATTCCAGAAGTCTATGCAGTTGTAACTGCATAGACTGGTAGGAGATCAGACTGCAGCATCCGCAGGCTGGTACGCTCGCGGCACGTAGAACTACACTGGTACTTTGCTCTCATGGGATTTACTGCTGCAGGGACCGTTGGATAAGGATTATGTATTCTTTGCTGCAGGGACTGATGGACCGTTGGACTTTTGTGGGATTTATTGCTGCACGGATCATTATTTATTCTGAGTTGGACTTTGATTCAGGACTGCAGGATTATGTATTTGGCTGGCTTTGTTGCTTCATGGAGTTTGATTCAGGTACAAGGATGTGTGTGTGTGTGTGTGTGTGTGTGTGTGTGTGTGTGTGTGTGTGTGTGTGTGTGTGTGTGTGTGTGTGTGTGTGTGTGTGTGTGTGTATGTGTACGTACGTGCATGCCTGTGATTCTGTGTGTGCTTTTTTCGAAAGATGAAAATAAGAAACAACACATGACTGCATATACTGGGACTTATTGCTGTATGGTAAAACTTCCTAGTAAACTGCATCTGAAGGGTTTTTTTTCCTCAGAAGTAATAACCCCTTTTTTAAAGGCATGCCTGATGCTAGTGATGGCCATCTGTATGCAATTAATGAAAGGTAGTCAATCAATACAAATGTATAGATCTAAGTTTCAGGTATGGCTTATGACCCTTGCATTGCTTCTTGTATTACAAATCACCTATTGGTTTGTAATGATGTGTGCCTATTCCATCTGCCTTTTAGTGGTTAGCTAATACCTTACTCAGTGGCTTCTAAAATTTTTGTCACTTCTTCATTATTACCACATAAAACTCGCAAGCTGACTAATAAGATTTTTCTGTACCAGGAATACCACCAAAGTACAATTTGTAAGGCAACCAGTAGTTTTATTTTTGAAGTAAGATGTGCTCCAACAGACCAGTAATGATATTGTTGTGTCATCAGTCAGCACTGTGACTTTCATTGTTAAGAAAAAGATGGAGTCATGGTGTACTTCCTATACCGAAGCATTTGTGTGTGTGTGTCCCAGTTGCAGTGACTAGATAGAACATGTAACCTGGTGGTGGTTAGAGATCAGGCTTGAACCCTGTACCTTGAGTGCAGGTAACAAGAGCTTGAATTCCCTACCCACCACCATTTATGAAATTGTGCAGATTTTTGCCTCATATTTTGTTCTGTTCCTAATAACATCTATGGCTTCTGAATTCTTACATTTGGAAATATTTGATAGTGCATTGTTGCTTTGCAGCTACAGGTTCTCAGGTTTGATTATTGGCTGGGGTGCCTTCTGTGTAGACTCTGCATGTCCTCCCTGTGTTTGTGTGGGTTTGCTCTCATGTTACAAAGACGTGTCAGCATTATTTCTTCCTGGGCCTCTGCTGAAAATTAGTTTTTGTTCCGTCAGACTTTCCTGGTTAACAAATGTTAAATAAAATTGACAGGCATTTGAATTTCAGACTTCATATTCTTCAGAAAGTACATAGTAACACAAAACCTTTTATTCTAGCAATTTTCTAAGTTTATAAGATGAATATTTGAAATTTGTCCCTATTTTTGGGACTGTATTCCCCCATTATTGGCTTTGTCCAGGTTTTTTGTGCTAAGGTTGACAGCTATGGCAGGAACTGAATTCACTGAATATGTTTGAGATATGTATTCCCCCATTACTGGGTTTGTCTAGGTGTTTTGTGCTAAGAGGTTGACAGCTATGGTGAAAACCAAATTCACTAAATGATAGCCATTTAAGTTTCAGTCTTCCTCTCTTTCACAAAACAGCTGATTTGGCATCATGATATCTTGCTCTCACTGCTTTGCAGAGGGATCTGGGTCCAAGACTGGGCAGTAAAATTATGGTAGTAACACAGCATTTTATTCTAGCAACTTTCCAATATTATACAAGCAATGTTTAATGTGTCCCTGTTTTTTTGGGCTTTTGTCCCCCAATAAATTTTGTTTTTTCCAGATATCTTGTGCTGCGAAGTTGAGATAAAGTTGAGTATTGAGTAGATTTTACAAGGAGCTGAGAGCTGCAGGGGAAGAGAAGTTTAGAGCTGCTTATGCTGAGTCTGCTTGCATTGTTAATAGCACAACACGTTGTGTTCTTGCTTTTGATACAGAAGGCTGTGGGTTCTAATCTTACAAGGGGTGGATGCTGCCGTACTGAGAATGTCTTCTTTGGGAAGATACTAACTATGAACCTGTTATCAGTTTGCCATCCATTTCCTATTGCAATATTACTAGCTTATCATTTGTTTTAATGTAATATAGGCAATTTATTCCTCAGGGGCAACAGACACTTTGCTTGTAGACGAAACATTGAAATATAAAGTTGTTTGCTAGCAGCAACCTCTTCATTAGTTACATATCTCATTAATGTGGAATTATTTAGATGACTTACTTCTGCAGAGATTGTGCATAATTACTGATACTGGTGGATTGTATACGTTTGAGTTGACTTTTTTTATGATGGAAATGTTCTCAATTGGGCAGTGTTGACACTATTGGTGCATGCATTTTGTTTCATAGTTTACTGGAAAAATGTCCAAAGCAATACATTTAAAACACCCTCTAACAACTGCACTGTATTATACAAGGAATATAATTTAATACAATCAGGAACGTGCATCACACAACACATGTATGTTTTGTGTGCAAGGGGTCTATCATTTGAAAACATCCCAAAGTTAATCTTTATACTACCCAAATGTATTTTCTTTGAATGTGGATTTCACTGCTGTTTCAATGAATGTGAGTTTCAAGGGCAGAGTTTTAATGCTAAGACTATTTTCATTGTGAGACTGCATTGCTTTGTTTAGCAGATGTTTGTGTTTGTGCTGTAAAATATAAAATAAAACTTTCAAGTGAAATCTAAATCATCGTAGAAGTAAAACAGTATGCACATTGCAGTGTTTATGATAAATGGGGCAAAATAGCCAAGTAATGGGACATTTGAATGGCTGCAGGGGGTGGCTCCATTCAACCATGATTTTGTGAGGTGGAAGGATGGCAAACTCAGACAGCCCTGGCTCAGCTGAACTATACCTCTCAACTGACCAGATTTTCACAGAATGAATAGATTTTTGCTTCTTCTTTTTGGTTTGTTCCTCATAAAATGTGTGATTTTCTGGCAAATCATTTAGGAATTAAGTCACTAAATAATGACAGACATTGAGTTTCAGACTTCATAACCTTCAGAAAAATGCATGATAAAGCAAGAACTGTTCTATCAACTAAGTTTAGTCAAGAGCAATTTTAGTACTTTTTGTATGTTCCCCCAATATATTTGGCCTTGTCCATATTTCCTGTGTTAACAGGTTGAGAGGTACGTGCAGATTGCTTTATAGAATTGGGCATATCCAAGCCTCTCAACTGTCCCTGATTTTGGCTCAAAATGTTGCTCTCCCTCTAATCTCTCTGCAAAATGTCAATTTTGGAAGAAAACATGGAGGGTTTACAATTAATAAATAACTGTAATAATCAGAGTTATAGATTTCTTTTATTTCAGAAATGCATGTAGATTTGTTTATTTTGTCAACTGCTCAATCTAACAGTGCTAATATTAAAAAGTGTCCCTTCTTTGACACGTTCCCAGCTGTATTGTGTGGCTATTTTATATTTTTGCATCACATTTTTGGTCTATTTTTCATAAAATTGTGGTTTTCTGGCAAATTAGTGGCAAATTTTATATATTTATTTTTAATTTATTTGCAGTTGGTTTACCAGGATAGTCCATTGGGCCAAAAATAACCCGTTTTCAATGGAGTCCTGGGGAGAAAAGCTCCAAAATCTTTAAAGGGTCAAATCATTAAAGATTGAAGTAAGAAAATAATGACAGACATTTCCGTCTCAGATTTCATACCCTTCAGAAAATTCATACTAATGCAAGACATACTATTCTATTAAAAAGTTTATAAGAACAATATTTAAATATCGTCCTTAATTTTGGGCCTGACTTTGTCCAGATTTCTTGCTCTGTAGTTGAGAGGTATGACAAATGTGTCAGGGCCTTTGCAGTCAGCCAGAGATATTTCAAGTTGTGACATACTTGCTGCACCCCACTCCTCTATGTAGTGCCTCTGGATGTGTCCAAGCAAGGCAAGGAGCAGTTATGCAGTGTAAGTGTGCAGAGTACCCCCCCCCAACCAAGGTAGACACAAGTACTACAGTGGCTTTTCATCTGTCTTGCTTGATTTTGCAGAATGTTCTGGTTTTCTGTCATATTTTTATACGGTTGATTATGCTTCTTATTATTCAGAAAGTGCGCGTTGCTCTGTGTTTAAGTAGCAATGCTTTCATGACCATCAGGTAAGCTTGTCTGAGATTGTAAGATGCAAGTAAGCTTACTGCTAAAGAATTACCAACATTGAAAGCCTTTTTGTTGTTGCCACGCAGAGATAACTAGATAACGTATAAGCCTTGGATATTGAAATGCATATGACAGTATTTGTAATAAAGGGCAGGATTACAGTATTTTAAGAAGCTCATTACCTTTGTTGGAGCCCTGCAGTCATCTTTGCAGGCTTTACCCATAAACTAAACAGAATTCCAATCTATCATGTGTGGTCCATAATTTGTGCAGTTATCCTTTAAGCAATTTATCTTGTGCTTGTTTCTTGTTTGCTGTTCATTTTTTACTTTGATCATGTTTTCCCAATGAAACAAATAGATAGTTGTCAGGCAGCAGGTCTTTTTTTGGATAAGAAACATTTTTACAAGTGGGGGGTATCATTGCTACTTTCAGCATGTTACTTGGTACTTTTTATAAAGCTGAATATAAATTATAATTAGAACTGCAGTGCAAGGAGAAGTGGTTTGAGATGAGTGATGCTTGTTTTTCTTGTACTTGATTTTGACTGGCATTCCAGAAATGTATTTAAAAAGTAATTTATTTTCAAATGCCTCACAACCTTTTTGTTTCCATCTAGATACTAAGTAAGCTGTCATGCAACCAATGCACTGAAATATTTTTTTTCTTCTACACTTCATTTTGTCTTGATTGGACTCTCATAATGATGGTATGGCACCCAGGGCAACATATTTAATTAAAGTTCCACTTTTTGTGGTTTTGAGCATAGCTCCTCCCCTTTCTAGTTGGTCACACCCCTTCCCATTGGCACCACCCATTCAGCTGTCTCCTGCAGCCCCACTTCGATTTGAAGTCACCAGCCACCACTGAGACCGTCAATGCACATTCCTTAACACCCTGCCATCTCTGACGGTCCAATGCAACACTGACATAGTACGAGTCTTCAACTACCCCTCCGTCACCTGGGGAATGTAACCAATACAGTGGCTCAACACTTCTGGGATTCATCATTTCCATTGCCTTAGACCAGCTCATACTGACCTCTGATAGAGGATGCAACAACCTTGACCTGTGTTGACCATTTAAATATGGGACTGTTGTACATCCCCAGATGTCAATCCTTGCATGGTGAGATTAACACAGACTGTAATCAACATGGAACTCAACATGTCAGCCACATCCCCCACAAAGATAACCACCTGGCAAAACCACTACAAAGAAGACTTTGCAGCCATGAAAACAGGAGTGGATGTCTTCACTGCACCCATAGCAATGGGATGTAGCTGCATGACTGTGCAATCATACACATAGGCACTGTATAAACAGGTACATGAATGCATGGTACTAGCCAGAGCCAACAGAACCCAGACACTGTCCTCCAAATACTGAGAAACAATGTGATGGTCCCCTGCCATTACTGAAGTGTACATCAGAAGGAGGACACTGTTTCAGGGAAAGGTGGTGTCCCATGACTGTTGAACTCCCTTATTAGCCTCAAACACAACTTTGGATCCCTCATGGAGTCCCTGACAGGCATCTATGGCAGCAGAGCTGCAGCAGACACTGATGAGAGTCACAACAGCCTTGATAGATACATCAACAAGCTCCACAGCATTAAACACAAGTGCTGCGAGTTACTGCATGCTAATATCTATCCTGAGACAACAGATATTGGCCACAGTCTTGGCAACACATTTAGTGCCAGCTTTCCCCTCTCTCCCCCCACAAGTGAAGTGCTGAGCGAATGTGTTCTCACATGCTGTATCACATTTCTGTTCTAGACATCTGTTTGTCAACAGGACGTGGGCCCAGGGTATGGGAGTGTGGTGACAAATCCAGCATGTCATAGGCAGGGTACAGTATGTGCATGGTAATTCCCAGTCTGTAACACAGTGACTGCATATGCCTCACAGATTATAGGGCTGAGGGTTGTACATAGGTACATGGTGATGTACAACATCTGTTGTAGAATGGAGAACGGTACATGTTCTGGTTTGGACACACCTCTGATTGCTAATGACCACGGCCACGGGGGATATTCATCAACCAAACACACTGGAATTACTGTTCACACACACACACACACACACACACACACACACACACACACACACACACACACACACACACACACACACATGCACACACACAGACACACACACACACACACACACACACACACACACACACACACACACACACACACACACTTGTCAGTACTGAGATCCATAGGTTCATTGCTTCATAGGTGTGTAGTAGGTAAATGGGCCTGAAGGCTCTACAAGGCTAGCCCAAGGGAATACCTTGGTATCAGGCCACATGACAATAGTTGCCAGTGTGGCTCAGGAGTATAGTCACTGGTGTGGTCCCCAAGGGTGGGTATTGTATCCCCCATCCACTCATCCAGGTTTCTATTGTGGGTGGTCAGTGATGTGCACTTCTTCCCATGTATGTGATCTATATTCCATACCATGGACAGTGTCTGGGTTGTGCACATGTCCCACATGCATGTTCTTTGACATCTGGGAGTGTGCTTGAGGTCTCTGGGGCATGTTGTATGGACAGATTGGTATCTTCTGATGTAACATTCCTGACCTCATTTGGTGAGACCTGGCTATGTAACTGAGATAGTGATTGCACCTACAGTGACAGTATGATATGGGTATTCAGTGGAGTTAGTGGCATCTGTCCATACAGGGCATGTGTATAAGACATGGTATTCCCTTTGTAGGGTATGTTTGCAGACTCTACAGTTGTTACAGGTGTCCAGTGGGGAACATGGCAAAAGGTCCACTATACACCTTGATTGGGCTACTGGGGGGATAGACCAGGGCACCATGTCCTTTTACTTGCTGGATAATACACACTCAGTCAGGAGATGTAACACATCAAAGTACTTTCTGATGTCAGTGGAACTGTTGTGGTCATCAGGCATGTAGTCCACTGCAATCACACAGTGGGCACTATCTGTGAGGCAATATGCAGGGGAACTACCAGTATAGTGGTTGTTGCCTAGCAAAGTGTGTTTGTGTATGATACGTGGGTGGAGAGTGGTCTTTGAGTAATAGAAGGGTTGCCTATATTGCTCAATAATCAATACTGACACATTTAGAGCTGTGGATTGTCTACACCAACCTCTCCAGTGTTTGACAACTGTTGGTCATCTAATGTGGACATTGTGACATATACTAGGTCCTCAACATAATAATTTAGCAAAATGCAGCCCCCAAAAGATCCAGTTCTTACACAATCGGACCAACCCACACACAGGATACTGATAACACACATGCACACACACACTTGCCAGTACTGAGTTACAATCCCCTACCTAGCTATGTATTGCTACTACAGTATACTGCATTTATCGCACACGCCACAGAGCTTATAGGATGGATGTTGTCCCAAGGTACTTCAAAGGTGAGGAACATCACCAGCTCTTGTAAATACTGGCAATGGGTGATATAGTGGGTGAGAGATTCAAAAAAAATTTCTACCATACACACACATTTACATTTGCCAGGGGGGTGAGGTTTAAACCTCTATTGAACTATCTTTTCAGACATTATGTTATGCATTTACCACATGCACCACTGCCCTTAAAGGATTTAGGCTTGCCAACAGGTACTTCTAAGGTGGATGATATCTGGAGGACTGCTAAAGTCAGGCACTGAGATGTGTACTGGGGTAAATGGGGCCAAAATCTTGAGGTACAGACATACATATGTACCACACACAAACACTTGCCAGGGATGAGATTCAAATGCAAACCTATGTAGTTATTGTTACTACAGTGTATTGCATTCATCACATGCATCACAGAGGTTATGGGATGGATGTTGTCCCAAGGTACTTCTAAGGTGAGAAACATCACCAGCCCTTGTAAATACTGGCATTGGAAGAGAGACTGCATTAAATATTTTACCCTACACACACATTTACCAGGGGTGAGGTTCTAACCTGTATCTTGTCAGACCATTATGGTTATGCATTTACCACATGCACCACTAACCTTACATGGTTTAGGGTTGCCAGCAGGTACTTCTAAGGTGGATAATATCTGCAGGACTGCTAATGTCAGGCACTGAGATGTGTACTGGGTGTAAATGAGGCCAAAATCTTTCAGGTATAGACATACATATGTACACATACCAGGGATGAGATTCAAGCCCATACATATGCAGTTATTGTTATTACATTGTTCCGCATGTATTGCACATGCCATGGAGTTTACATGCCAGAGAACTGTGTAAAGGTATCCTTGAAGGTGATTGACATCAGCAGCAGTGCTAAAGGAGGGGTAAGGGAAGTGTTGTAAGGGTGAATGACCCCAAAATTAGGTCTCTACAAGGATACACACACTCTCTTACATAAACACACACATTTACACAGTTGTCAGGATCAGGATTGGAACACCTACTTAACAAGTAGCTATACTATAGTATTACACAGTTATCGCAAGTGCCACAGAGCTTATATGCTGGAAAGCTCTCCAAAGGTATCTTTGAAGGTGAGTGACATCAACAGCAGTGCTAAAGGAGGGGTAAGGGAAGTGTTGTAAGTCTGAATGACCACAGAATCAGGTCTCTACAAGGATACACACACACTCTCACACAAACGCTCACATTTACACAGTTGCCAGGATCAGGATTGGTATTCTTATCTATCTAATTTGCTACAGTATAGCATTACACAGTTATCACAAGCACCACAGAGCTTTTATGCTGAAGACCTGTCCAACGGTATCTTTGAAGGTGAGTGACATCAGCTGCAGTGCTGAAGGAGGAATACGGGAGATTTAGTGAGTGTGAATGGCCTCAACCACATTCATCTAGAAACACACACACACACACACACACACACACACACACACACACACACACACACACACACACACACACACACACACACACACACACAACTTTAGATTTCACAGGACTGAGATGACAACTGCTACATGGATACCTATTTGTAGTGTGGTGTTACACAAAGCTGCGGTGGTGCAGCGGTAGCCTTGTCACCTCACAGCAAGAGGTTCTCTCATACAATTCTCAGCTGGAGCACCTTCTGTGTGGAGTCTGCATGTCTTCCCTGCAGTTGAGTGGTGTTCAAAAGACATGTGCAAATGGGCGTTCCTTTGTTGAAGATTGGGTGTTGGGCTGGCACCTTGGCACCATAAAAATCTGCTGTCAATCATTAGCAGACTAGAGTTCTGCTGTGGTGACCCCTAACCAGGAAAAGCCGAAAGAACAACAACAACTGTGGTGTTACACAGTTATCACAAGCACCACTGATGCTGAGGGCTAACCAAAGGTATTTCTACATTGAATGACATCAGAACATTATGTAATACAGGCCAATGGGATGTGTAGTGGGTGGGACAGGCCTCATAATGGAATTCTCTGTGTTGCTGTCTGTTTTTCTCTATGCCATGTCTCTGTGTGTGTATGTTTGACATTATATTATGTTGGCCTTAGATATGTGTGTGCATTCCTATCCAATGTGTGTTTGTGAAGTATCAGTGGTGTACAATTTGGTGTGTTTGCACAGACAGCTGCAAATAACCGATAACTGTAGTTCACTGTGTTGTGAGACATGGGCTTCATTTCTCTAAGTGTAGGAGCATGCCCAGTATGACCTTCTATATTGAGTGTGTGCATCCATTCCATGGAGGGTTGGACTCCAGTTCAGGGTTTTGTTTGCTACAGCTACACCTAGCAAACTGTTTCTGCAGGATATCAGTAGATAGGTAGCCAATACTTTGACACAATGGGCTTAACATACAGGGGATGCTGTAACTATTGCTGTCTGTGCTGCTTGTGTCACATGTTTGGTTGTAGCATAGATATTTTGACATATATACTGTTTTACACTGTGATGTGTCATGTCATCAACTACTGACAGTTATCATTCTTTGGTCACAGTTATTTACCAGGAAATACGAGATGAATGAAGCTGAGACTAATATTCTGAGGCACATAGACTACACATTCTGGCACACACCTGCCATTGTGGTGGGGGTAGATACAGACAATAGACTGCTGGTTCTGTGTAAATGGTGCAGCACCTTGTTAGTATGCTGGCTGGGGTTCCCCTCCTTGTGCTTTTCTCAACTTCAAGGAATGGCCATATCCTGCTGGGGCCATACCTCTCAGCTGTACAGATACACCCAGGTTATCCAGAGGCAGGACTCATGTATCTGGTCAGTTTACCTTCACATTGTGGTTTACAAGCAGTTTTGTGGCTATTCATTCATGGGTTTGCAGTCGGGAGTAGTATGGGCAGACATTAGAGTTACAGACTTCACACACTCCGTGACATCCATGCTTCTACACCCCCCCCCTGTTATTCTCTCCTCCATCTAACATTATGTAAGCAATATTTCAGAGGTATCCCCATAGTTGGGCCTTTATCCCAGTAGTATTTATAGCCTGATCCACAGTCCTTGCAGTAGGACATAGGGAGGCATGCTACTGGCATTTGTCAGCATGGCCTTGCATTTGTTTTCTGTTTACTGTTAGGTTGTTAGTTGGGACCCCCTGACATTCCATACATTGGCACTATGGGTGAGGCACGGGTCTTTGCCAGAGGACTGTATGCCATTTGAGAGGGCTGCAGGCCATCTGTCACTGCATTTCTACATGGGGATTGTGGGGGGAGGTACACACCTGCAGACTTTAACATTTGAAATGACTATACTGGTATTTCGGTTACACTGTTGGCTTCCATTTCATATTGTATTGTGACCTATCATGCAGACAGGAGGCATATCAGTAGAGTACACGTTAGATATTAATAGCATATATTTCAGTTTCCAACTTCTTACCCTTCAGAACTGGAATGCAACTGCCAGACCTGTTGTAGTATGTCTGTGTAGGTCTGGTGGGAGGCTGTTCACCATTGCCATCATTTGGGGGCCTTAGGCCAGCATTTCTTCATGGTCATTTACACCTGTCCTACTGGGTGAGGCTGGTGGTGGATATGTAACCCTCATTGACATCCATGTGTGTGACCTATTGACACTCACAGTTCTTTGGGCCATTACATGCACTGCAGTGGGGGATGTTACCTTGTGTATTGCTGCCTAGTATGTTGACACCAGTATTAGTTGTGAATTTCCTGCTGTCCCATATAGCTGTCTGCTGCTATCTCATTCAGCCACCAAATTCCCTTGCATGCTTGCATCAATATCATACATACAAGTATGAGAACATACTACTCCATTCATTAATTGATAGGAAGAGTGACTTATCTTGTTGCTGCACCAGTACTGAGGACAGTGCTAAAGGGCTGACTATGTTGGATGCACATAGCACACTCCCTGTACATGGTAAAGTTCAGGTAGTGTCATGTTTGGCATCCCTTTTACTGTCTGTGCGAGTCAGAGAGCGGTATCAGTCCCTGGGTCCCTACAGTGTCAGTGTGTGTGCTATGCATTGCCTTTTTGCCAAGGCCTGAGCATATTGTGCATGGCTCCTTCTGCCTACAGGGGCAGGCTCAGGATGTTCCTCCTCCAAGTCCTTCTGTGCCTGTGCTGACCTTGGCAATGGTGGGGGGATGTGTGGCCCTGTCCTGTGCTGTTCCTGCTGCAGCTGATTCCGCAGGATCATATTGTGTAGCATGGCACATACTATGAACATTTGTGTACATGTAGCTGGAGAGTACTGCAAGGCTCCACCGGATATGTCAAGACAGCAGAACTGTGACTTCAGCATCCCAAACACATGCTCTACAATGATCCTAGTTTGTGCGTGTGCCTCATTATGGTGTTCTTGTTTGGGTGTGTGTGCATTTCTGATGGGTGTCATCAGCCATGGCTCCAGTGCATAGCCAGCATCCCCCACTAGATGGCCATATGGGATGCCCCCCTGGCAAATGTCTGATACAGCTGTGAGCAATGCCAGATGTGGGAGTTGTGATAGCTTCCAGGGCTGCCAGCACAAACATTCATGATAATGCCCTGGGCATCACACATGACCTGGCAGTTGATGGAGGGGAATCCCTTGCAGTTTATGTAGACCCTGCCTCGCTCACCAGGTGGTGCTTTGATGTGGATGTGCGTGCAGTCTATAGCACCAACTACTTCAGGGTATTCTGCTATATTGTGGAAGAGACACATACGTGTGGTCAGTGCCTCATGGGCAGTGGGGAAATATATGTGCTCATTGGTATGTTGTGTCATGGCATCCAGGAACTGGTGGAGTACCCTAGATGCTGATGCCTGTGAGACCCTCATGATATCCCCAGTTGGTCTTTGGAAGGTACCTGCAGCTAGTATTCTTAAGCCTAGACATACCTTGGTATCCACTGGGATGGGTTTCCCTCTATTAGTTCTGTGTGTAATGCGTGGCCGGCATAGCTCAACGATTTGCTGTAGAATGTCCCTGTCCACCCTATAGCGCTCTACTATCTCCAGCTCATGTAGGCCCTGGTAGGTTACCCCAGTTCTGTACAGTCTTCTCCTCCTCCTCACTGTGGGTCAGTTGTCAGCATTCTCCCCCTTTCCACCCACAATCTCTAGCACATATTGATGGAGTAAAGCAGCAGCAGCCTCTAACATTTTTAGTTAGTTTTGCCAGTTAAAAATCCCCATCTATGTATGTGGTGTAGAGTTTGTGGGAATAAACAGTCTGTAGGGTGTTTGCATAGTTTATATTAGTGTGCTGGGCTGATGCATGTCTAATTGGCTGATTCTGATACATTCCACCTGCCAGCTATGCTAGTTCTCCTTGATTGCCTTTCTACTGCTGTTTCCCCTTCCCACTTCCTCCCTATTTAAGCCCCGAGGTGCACCGCACATACCCCATGCTCAAATGTAAACAGTTCTGCTATTTCCTCTGCTTTTTTTTTTGCTTTTTTTTGGCCTGCTGCTTGCCACACACACCCATTTAGCTAACGTAAGCACTTTTAAGCAGAAATGGTCCTTCCTGGATGTGAAAACGCTCTGCATTTCATGGAATAAGACAATACAGCCTCAGACACTCCCTTCTTTAGCTGTGCTTAGCTAAGGGCAAACACGGGCCACAGAGCTCCAATGAGCTTACAGCAAGCATGACACACCCCCTTATGAAGTAATTCAGCTCTTATACTTGCACTGTTGTATTGCTGCACCTACACGGTTAGATACAAGCTGACACTTTGCGGAAATCTGTGATTCAGTATAACTCCCCTCATTTGCATACGCCAGTGTATAAGTCCTTAGTTACTGCACTTAGATGGACCCTTTCCCCTTGACAACCAGTGCATGCCATTGACTATAATGTCAAAATGCAGAATTATCTTAAAATTGACTTTTCTCATTTTTTTTTAAATTTCCAGCACGATCCAGTTTGAGCGCCGCTGCCCTAAGCTTAAACAGCTGTGATCGTCCAAAAAAAAAAAGCTTAATTTAAAAAACAATAAACATTTATTAATGCCAATGGCCTTGTATTTGGCCATTGGCATGTGTGTTTGACTGTAATACATCCTTTCCATGAGCTGTCTTGCCTCTGTTTGCTCAAATGCAGAAATGTATTCAGTTACTAATAGAATACATTTCTGCTCTGACACTGTTCCTGCATGGAGTCCGGCCAGCTTCGTGGATTGCAAACTCACCACATTTGCATGTTTTTTACCAGTAAATGAGGTGATTTGCATCCCGCAATGATTTCCATGCAGGAATAATGTACGGCCGATCATGCATGTGACAACGGCACTTTCCTGGATCGCTTGGCGGCCATTTTCCGTGCAGGAGCTCCTACACTGTTCCTGCACGGAAAACAACCATTCCTGAATCCCGGAGATAAATTATAGATTTTTTGAATTATCTGAATTATGTGAAAATGGAAGCAAGCAAAATGTAGAGTTTACTTAAGATAATTAATTGGAACATTTATACTTGAAAGGTGATGGCGTTTTTGGAGAAAAAAGGTAGCATAAATCAATGAACGTACAATTAAATTTTAAATAATACTTTTATAGATTATATGAACATGATTGCATGGGTTAGAAGGATAAATATGAAAAATATCTGGTTGTGGTTTTGTAAAAATAGGAGCAACAGAAGGCTGTAGCGACTGGGAATCCTATATGACATCAAATGTACATGCACAGAGATTTCTGATTTTTTTTTAAACACAAACTCCCTGGACCAGATAGTCAATACACCAACCAGGGGTGCAACCATACTGGATCTGATCCTCACTAATATGGGAAAATGCTGCACACCCCATACTGTAATGCCTTCCCTGGTAAGGTCATACCACAAAATGGTCTCCTTTGAAGTAAAAATATAACCTGGTCCCCCAGCTAAACCAGGAATAGTCAGGAACTATTCTACGGCTAACCTCCTGCTATTAAGTGAGAACCTGGCAAACTTTCAAGCCCCTATAAACCATGAGAACACTTTTGCCTATGCAGAACTGTTCACAGAAACCCTGTACAAGCATGCTAATAGCTGTATAGAGGCAGCTGTACCCACCAGGAAGAAGTACAGAACTAACTCAAAAAACAAGCCACCCTGGTGAACCACAAAATCAATCGGATGTATAACAGGAGGAAGAAAATCCTCACAAAAATTAGGAGGTGCAGCACCCAGCAGGATAAAAGTACTCTCATTAAACTAAACAAACATCTCAGAGGACAAATAAAGTCTACCAAAGCCAAACTTGAAGTAAGTTTGGCATCCCAGGCCAAGGACAACCACAAAGCATTCTTTAGCTATGTCCGCAACCTCAAAGGCAATGCACAATTGTGTGCAGAGCTCATTGTAAATGGAGCCACCTATACTGAGCCGGAAGATATAGCAAACCTCCTCGCTGATAAATTCAGCTCCAACTTTACTCCTCTCCCCCCCTCAACCTTCCCTCAGGAAATATCATCAAATATAACTCCCCCTACTATCACTAGAGAACAGGTCCTTAATGTTCTCTTTAAGATCAAGAACACTGCATCAGTGGGCCCAGACAATATCCCAGGAAGCCTTCTAAATAGCATGAAACATGACCTATCAGGACCTTTAGAACTTTTATTTCACTGTAGCCTCCAAACAGGCCTCATGCCTCATGAACTGAGAAAGTCAACAGTCATCCCTCTGCACAAAGGTGGGCCATCTACAGACTCTGGAAACTACAGACCCATATGTCTCACTAGTCTTATATGTAAAGTCATGGAATGAATTATCATAGAGATGATCGATAGAGATATAGTAAACCTCCAGACATTGGACCCAACCCAGTTTGGTTTTGTAAAGAGCAGATCATGCCTAATCAAGCTGGTGGACTTCTTTGAGAAGGTCACCAAAGCAATGGATGAGGGCAAAATCATTCACTCTGCCTACCTTGACCTGGCCAAGGCATTTGACACAATACCCGACTCAGACATTGTTGACCAACTCAAGAGGTTAGATACAAACCCATATGTCACCCAGTGGATAGCCAAATGGCTCACAGACAAGACCCAGGAAGTTAGAACTGGGGAGTCCACCTCTACAAAGAGGCCAGTTATAAGTGCAGTACCTCAGCGATCAGTCCGTGGACCGCTCCTTTTTGGTGTTTACTTCTCAGACATCAAGGCCAATGTCAGTGGTCTCTGGCTGACTAAATTTGCAGATGATTGCAAATTAGGAGCTGTCACTGAATCTCACACTGACACAAATGTTCTCTAGGAGGGGCTAACATAGACAAACAACTGGTGTCAGAGTCATGGACTAAAACTAAATGCCAAGAAATGCATATTAGTATCCTTTGGGAAGTCATCCGTCCCTGGTAACTATCATATTGACAACACACCCCTTAGAGATGACCCAGTAGTCAGGGACTTAGGGACACACATATATAGTAATTAGCCTTTGATCATCATGTGTCTACAGTGGTGAGGAAATCATTCTATGTTGAGCAACTTATAAAGAAAGGTATGGCATTTAAGTCCAAGGAATTCATTGTTCCACTGTATTCAGGATTCATCAGACCTATCATTGTGTACAGTGTGCCCTTTGGTATGTACCTACCCAGGCATATCCAACACCTGGTATGTCCATAGAGGTTCCTCACTAAAACAATACAGGGCATAAGTAATATGTCCTATGCAAACCACCTCAAGGCCCTATCCCCATATTCTGTCTCCTACAGGCTTTTGCGGGTAGAGCTATGTCTGGCATACAGGGCATTGTCAGACCCCACTCTGATGGACCTCCTGTATATCCACAAAATAAAGAGCACCAGAATTACCCATTCTAAAGACTTAAACTTTGCCTACGATATAAATAGGACCTGCTGAAGAGACAGGTATGTATTCCAGAGACTACCCTG
This sequence comes from Protopterus annectens, assembly GCF_019279795.1. Taxonomy (NCBI): domain Eukaryota; kingdom Metazoa; phylum Chordata; order Ceratodontiformes; family Protopteridae; genus Protopterus; species Protopterus annectens. The sequence goes on from NC_056736.1 coordinate 620,739,053, forward strand.
TCTGTGGAATAGGCTCCCCATCCATATGAAGCAGAGTTCCTCCCTAATCCAATTAAAGTGCAACTTGGACAATTGGATGAGAAACTGGAAATTAATTCCTGGTTTAGCACCTATGACTCTGATGCAAACAGGTAACCTGTAAATGGTTCATCTCCCAGGCCCATGCTTACACTTATCAAGGGTATCAGAACTCGTCAGAGATTTGGGATGCATGGCTAGGCTTAAAAAGGCCCTTGTGGTCATTAGCCTAGTAAACACCAATGAACCTATGAACCTATGAATTGCTAGAAAATAAGGAAATGGGGACAACATATGGCAGTCTGAAAATATTATGTGAAACGGTGAGATAAATGAAGATTTGGGAAGGGATGCACACCATTGCAATTTTCAGCTTGCCATATTGTTACACCATTTTTCTACACTCAGAATCCTGTGCCCCACAACTAGTCTTTACCAGTGCCTGAATTGTTTTACTCTAATTTTGTGTAGTATTCACCATTTCGTCTCTTTACTTGGGAATTGCCATAATGGCTAAAGTATTTACCTCACAAACAAGAGGTAGACGGTTTGACTTTCACTGAGGGAAATTGGCTATGCTAAAAATGGCCCCCAAGGGCAGCTAGCCTAGTACATACCTATGGATAAAAGTTATGATAACTATATATAAAAATTGTCTCTGATTCTACTTAACTACAATATTAACATTTTCTGCCCCCTGCATTCCTTTAATTATTTACATTTCTTTGAATTTCTAATCATTAATCACAAGCTTTATTATCTATTTGACCTACAAGTAAACTTCTTCAAATGCTCTATGTTCAACACTACTAAATGCACAAGTATCTTTTATACTGTAATACTTGCGTTTTTTCATAAGAATGTAATGTAATGTGTAAATGTTAATACATATTAGTGAATGTTTATTCATGAAGATTTATTGAATGTTTGTTTAAAAATGTTTGTAATATACTGGAGCTTTTCCCCTCCGGGCCTTACCAGAAAAGGTTTTTTATTTACTAAACCCAGTCAGACAAACCAGGTAAACAAAAGCAAAAGAAAGAAAGAAAGAAAGAAAGAAAGAAAGAAAGAAAGAAAGAAAGAAAGTAAATAGATTTTGGAATAGAAATGTTATGTGGGTAAAGTCTGTCAAATAATGGTTTAAGAGAATGGAAGGTTACTATATAAAGAGATCACTCATCTATACCTGAGTGCAGAACATAGCATGCCTTCTGACCCACTAATAATTGTTTTTTTTTCCACTGTCCCAATTGACCATCTACTGTTTGATTGTTCTGTTATGGCTTCCTTGGCTCTCTCCTGATGCAGTCTGATTGGGTGAATGAGAACTGGGAATTGTGAGAGTTCCTCACACAGAAGGTAGAACCAGTGCTGGGCAAAGACCAGACTCAACAAGTTGCCGGAGAATGGTCTCCATGTGGCTGATGCAAACAACCTACCTCCTTTTGATAATATCCCCCACAATGTCTGCCATCTGCTGAAGGACGACAAAGGTGTCACCTCCACTCCCACGTTTACTGGGTACCACCGTACCACCCTCCTGTGTAAAGCTACCTGACACAGGTGGTACAGGTAAGGCAAAAGGTGAGGAGATAACTGTGGCAAGCTGGGACAGAGATGCACTAGCTGCTTCTGCTGGTGGTTGTGGTGGTGACAGTGCTACTGTTGCTGCCACCTGTTGGGGCAGGGGTATGACAGGCCTTACCTGTGGGATAGTTGCAGGTTTCTGTACTGCTACATATAACAGTAAAACAAATGGATAGAATTCAAATATAAACCAGAAAAGTATGTAACAGAATAGCAACAGAGAGGATGGGGATGAGCAATACAAACACACTGAAAACTGCATTCCAACTATTGCTGCTAGTGATGCAGTTAAACAGAATGCACTTTGTAAAGCAAGAAATTATCATGGTTGTCAGAAACCTTCATTATATATATATATATATATATATATATATATATATATATATAAACATTGCATAGTCATATTAATACCTTTGATTTATGCCAGTACTGACACAGGTGCCACTGGTGTATAGAAGATTTACACTATTTTTAATGCCTGCTGCTGTTACTGTTAACATGGAGGGGGCATAATGTAAAACTTGTGGATGGCATGCAGTGGCAAGTTATATCAGTAATTAAAATGAGTGATAGGTGGTGACTACGCCTTAACTTCTTCCTCCCATTGATGAAGGAGGTCAGGATTGAGAAACCTTGTGCCATTGTAATGGCACCTTTCCCCAATGTATGGGATGTCAGTAGCATGGGTGGCAGTCTTGGACAAATTATTCCATGCTTTGGCCATATATTGTTATCTGGTATAGGCCTCCTGCAGGAACCTCCAGCTAAACTTCTTATGGAGGATGTTTTCATCACACCACATCTAAAAGGAGCTCTACCCTTTCCTCCACAATCACTCACCTAGAAGAATTTCAGGAAAAACTGGCAGATGGTTGACACCCAAAACAGTTCTCATGTGTCTTATCTGTCTATCAAAGACCAGCATTGACAGGCACTCCATTTGAGAAATGGAAAGTAAACACAAAAAATATAGATACTGTAGTATTATGTTTCCAATGTCGCTTTAATGTGTAAAACATGGCAGTCCTCCTTCCCTGTGTATGCTGCTGAGAATACATCCTCAACAGCAACTACATTTAAAGATGGTTAAATATGAGATGATAATTCTGTTAGCCCTAAAATACTTGGCTGCCCACATATGTATGCAGCTGACTGCAGGTGCTCGTCTGAGCAGGGCATCATGCAGAAATCTGCCTAATGCTTACAACTTTTGTTCATTGTGCAAGTTATGTGATTCAGAAACAATAATGAGATGAGCCCTAATTAGTATAATCTTTTCAGCCAGAGTGGTAAATCTATACAATCTAAGCATGATGAGAAGCACAAGGCCTCACTGCACTAAGGAAGAGAACTTCAGTAACCAGAGTTCGAATCCTGCTAAGGGTGCTTTTGACATATGATCATAGGATCATAGGAAGTTACTAGGTTAATGGCCCTAGGGCCCTTACAAGCCTAGCCAAGTTCTACCCTTATTTCCATGATCAACACCTATTGCCCCTGTCCAAGAGGGACACAGATGGAACCCCTGGGGTGAATTTATGGTTACCCATCCAGTCATCCAGATGGCATATGAAGAGGTCCAATGAGGTGCTGTGTTTGACATGAAGTGGGAGTTTGTTCCAAAGGTTTGGTAACCTCTGGGAGACAAATCTGTCCCTCCAGCAGGTTCTAGTAACATCACATGCCAGGTTAAGGTCTGTACAGTGAGTAACCTGTGTATCATTTGACTTGCAGATATACAGCATTTCCAATAAAGGAGGATCAGAGATTGCCTTATATGCAAGACAGAGATCACTTCTGAGTAGTCTGTATGAAACAGAATAAAGTGACAGTGATTTCATATGATTCACATAGGACAGATGCTGAAGACCTTGAATTTTCCTTGTGAGGAACTTCTGTAGTCTCCCTAATTGCTGCAGGTGCTTGGAAAGGTACATACCAAACAGGGTGTTGTACTCAGTCATTGGCCTGATGAGGGAAGAGTACAGGGAGGTTATAACTTCTTTTTTTTTTCTGGAGGCAATGCCCTTACTTATGAGATGAACAATATAGAATGTCCTTCTTACCACTGTGGAGACATGGTGATCAAAGGTAAGGCTGCTGTCAATCTGTGTGCCCAGGTCTCTCACCACCAAGTGTGTACTTAGGGTGTTGCTTTTGATGTGGTAGTTAGCAGAAACATCACTCTTACCAAAAGGGATGGTAATACATTTTTTTCTGCATTGAGTTTAAGGCCATGACTTTGGCACCAATCATTTGTTTGTGTAAGACCCTCTTATAGGATGTTGACATAATTTGGAGATTTTGACTGCTCCCAGTTTGCAGTCATCAGCAAACTTTGTCAGCCACAGGCGTTTAGATTTTGCTTATACTTTAGAGAAATAGATTCCAAACATAGTTTCCCAGGACTGATCCTTGTGAAACACCACTGGTTACAATCCACTGTTGCTAGTGGATTCCCCTATTTTGAGGTTGGGTTCTGTCAATGAGCCAGTTAGTGACCAGTCTAATGATACAAGGGTTGATGCCTAGCTGGGTGAGTTTGTTAATGATACCTGAGTGGGGGATAGTGTCAAAAGCCTTGGCTAAGTCTAGGTAGGCTGTATGTACAGATTTCCCCTCATCCAGTGCCTTGGTGACTGACTCAAAGAAGTCCAACAGGTTTAACAGGAATGATCTCCCTTTGACAAATCCAAACTGAGTAGGGTCAAGTGTTTGAAGATTACCTATATGTTTGTTGATAAGATCCATGATGATTCACTTCATGGGGTTGCAGATAAGGTTAATCAGGCTAATAGGTCTATAGTTCCTGAGGTCAGTGGAAGTACCACTTTTGCGCAAGGGAATAATGGTGGCCATTTTCTATTCAGCTGAGATGAAGCCAGTGGTTAACGATGATTGAAAAGAGTACCCAGTGATGTTTCTAATTCTTGCTGGATCCCATGTAGGATGCAGCCTGGATGTTATCGGGTCCCTTAGATGCTTTGTTTTTGGCCTTAGAGAAGGTGTTTATGACCTGCTCTTTAGAGATGCAAAGTAGGGGGCACATAGCAGGGATGACATGGGGTACGTGTGGCAGGGACAGGGGAGGGAAATTTTCACAGGACCTTTCAGCCAACAAGTTAGCTATGTCCAGGGGCTGGGTCTACTTTATACCCTCGAAACACAAAAACCCAAATCCGAATCACGCGACACATAAAGAGCGAACCGCGGATACATCGAACGTACTAAAGCATGAAAATGTAAACCTCGAACCGTCATAGTCGGCCAACCCACCACCTGCAACACACTACCTACCCAAACACAATAAAAAAAACACATACATACACTAACCAAATCCCTACTTCTAACCCTAAATTAAAGCACCAAAATCCTACTGCTAATCCTACACTAACCCCACATACACAGCTGTCTATGCACTATCCTTAACCCCTCCCTAACCCTAAGGTCCGTACTTACAGCACACTTCCCCTATGGAGCTATACCCAAACAAATTAAATATTTCGCACACATACACTTAACAAAACCCTACACTAAACCTTACATACATTACCTACACAAAACCTTACATACACTACCTACCTATGCACTTACCTTAACCCCTCCCTAACCCTAAGGTCCGTAACTATCGCACACTTACCTTACGGAGCTATACCGCAGATGGGCCAACTATGCGATTTCGATATTTCCCCTTTCGCGGTTTCATTTGTTCTACGTATTCACGGTTCTCTCTTTCCGTGTCGCGTGATTAGGATTCGGGTTTTACTGCTTTCGAGAGCTTAAAGTAGACCCCCAGAGGCTCAGTATATGTGGTATCAATAACTACCAGTTTGGCACAAATCTGGGCTTTACCTTTTAGGTTATGGATGTAACTAAAGAATGCTTTATGGTTGTCCTTAGTCGAGGAAGCTAATTTGGATTCATATTTTGCTGTAGAGGACTTCACAAGAACTCTTATTTTCTTGTTTAAGCTGAGGAGGGAGTGTTTCCAGTTTTGGGCTCACTCCCTCTTACTCTTAGACAGCAATTTCTTCCTCTTACTGTAAAGCCTGTTAATAGCAGTTGTCCACCAGGAAGGTTTGCTCTTGCTTGAGGAGCTTGTTTTGGTCCTATCAGGTACAGCTGAGTCAATGCAGTTATACAGGTGTTTGTATAAAGCACTAGCATATAACTCGCCATAGTTGCCAGTTCCATCTGAGGGGGAGGTGCAGTGAAGCTATTTATACCATCCCATAAGAGGTTATAATCTGTTCTGGAAAAGTTTTTTAGTTTAGTTGCTACTGGGGGGGGGGTCAAGTGTGATAGTTACTTTGAATGAGACTGAAGACCTCACATGGGGTTGCTACAGTGGTTCCCCCATATTGGTAAGCATCAGATCCAGGATGGTGGCACCTTTTGTGGGGGTGTCAACCAGCTGGTCTAGAGCATATCAGTTAATGAAGTCGAGGAACCTGTGGGCAAGTGAGTAATTTAACCAGTCAATGAATGGGTAGATAAAGTCACCCAAAACCATGGTGTTTGGATGTATCTTGATATACTCAAGTAGATCCAAATGGGCAGAGTGGGTGCCCTGATTCATAGAGGGGGTCCTGTATCTGGCAATGACTTGAATAGGTGTCCTACCAACAGTTAATTGCACCTGAAGTACCTGTAGGAAATCATACTGTTTAACCAATTTGGAGGTGTAGTTATCTTCAGTGAATATTGATACACCACCTCCTTTAATTCTCAGTCCTTCACTTTGTGGATTGAATGTAAGGAAGGTGGTGTAACCCAGTATGGCTGGGGTGCTCTCCACAGCCTTCAACCAGGTTTCTGTGACTGCACAAATGTCTGCGTCTTCCAAGGTGAGGACTGATTCCTGTGAGTGCAGTTTCATGTTAAGACTCTTAGTGTTTAGTAGCATAACCTTGAGGTTGTTTTTAGATGGAGTTTTTACATTGGGAATTTTGTCCTTGTGACACTGCCTAAAAAGGCACTATGGGGGTGGCAAGAGCCTTAGCCAGTATCTGAAATCCCAGGGGAGACAGATGAAGACCATCTCTGGTAAAGCATTGAATGACACCAGAAATTAAGCCAATTATTGAAGTCAATCATTTTCTGTTTGTATTGAGGCATCATCCTAGGTGAAGGTAAAATTTTGCTTAAGGCTAGGGACATACCTGCCTCAGACACATCGTCCAAGAGCTTAGTCATGTCTCTTTTCATATAGTCCAGAGAGGTACATCTCAATTTGTTCATACCAACATGGACTATGACAGGGTCATGTCAGTACCTGTTATTGAGAGATATGAGTGCATGTGTGATATGGTGGATCCTGGCACCTGACAGATAGCTGACTGTGGCCTTTTCCTTATCAAGCCTGGTGAGAAGGACATCTGTGTGTCTCACGATGGAGTCATATATGACTAATATATTTGTTTTTTTGTTTTGCCTTAATTGTTTGATAGGTGAGACACTTGTGCATGAGCTATTATGTGTATTGTATTCTGCAAAGGAAGTATTATGTGTAGCTAGTTTGTGCTTGTGTTTGGGAGGTCTCTGGTGTTTAGGTATATTTCTGGTGAAAACCTTCACATATGTAGGTATGTGTGATGTGGATATGGGTGGAGTAGGAGGTGAGGTGTGTATGCTGACAACCCGCTCATTGTCATATGTACTGACTGATGTGTCATAGAGCATGAATTCAAGGTTCTTAATATACCTGCATCTCTCATGTTGGGTTTGTGTTGACTAGGAGTAGAGGGTTGTCAGTGAAAATGAGGCAGTTGCTACACTGCCTTAAGATAACCATGTTGACCAAGCTGGCGCTGAGAAACTGTGGGGCATTGTCTGTCCATAGTGTTAGGTAAATTTATATGATCAGGAAAATAAGTCACACTTAGAAATGGCTAGTGAGTGAGAGGTGTGTTGGTACCTCTGAGGGTAGGTCTAGTGTTCCACTTGACAGTAGAGCAAGGCCACGAAGAACCTCAGGAGGACTACAAGCAAAGTGCTAAGGGAAACTCTAACAAGAAAAACATTTGTGTCTTTAGTCACCAATGGTAACCATCACTATGCGACAGTGTGTGATGGTGCAATACATGCAAACAAGTCCAAATGCAGGACTTAAATGAAACAAGAAATAACCCTTTTAAATCTAACTAGCCAATAAGAATGTTCTCTCTGAGCTCTACTCCAATCATCCTCGATTAGATGGGACCCAGACAGCACTCTCCTCCCACAAGGGTGCAGAAGGGCCTTCACCAACAAAGATGGCTTGAATTTGATGCTCAGAAGTTACAAAAGAGAACCAGAAACAGCAAACCTGGAACTGGGCTATACCACAGCTGAACTAGTACAGTATACAGTAGAATGTGAATAAAGCAGTTCAGATAATTCAAACAAACAGTGGAATGCAAATACAAATTAAAAGTGCAATATAAGAGCATAAACAGGCACTTATAGTTAGCTGGAAGCAAAGGATGCCACAAATCTTTCAGTATCTCAGTGAAGATCTGGTTTTAGTGCTCAAGTGTTACCAAACAGGCTAGATTCAGCAAGTCTGAATCTAGCATATGCTATAAAATGCAGAAGTACTAGTAATTCAAAGTGCATAAAATTGCAGTCACAACAGCAAAAAAACAGTTTAAATAAAGCAGCAATTCACCAGCAATTCTCAGCTTAAAAGGGTGTAGGCCACACTTTCCCACCACAAGAGTCTAGACCAAAAACATTCTTAATGTAAAATAGCTGGTTTTGGGACCTGAGTGCTTAAGCCAGAGCTAAGACATTTAAAAATAACATACACAATAGGCCTTCAACAAGCAATATCCAGCTTAGAAGGCTATCCTCTCCTGCCAAAGAGTTTAGACCACAAGTCCCCCTAATGTAAAATAACTGGTTTGGAGCTCAAGTGGTTAAACTGGAACAAAGACACATAAAACAACAGGCACAGCAAGCCTTCACACAAAAAATTCCCAGCTCAGAAGGGCAGTGGCTACCTTTTCCTCCCACAAGAGTGTAGACTACAAACCTTCTTAATGTGACATAACTGGCCTGAAGCCCAAGACCTTAAACCAAAACTAAGAGGCTTAGAATAACAATTACAATTTAATCAGGCTACTAATCAGCAGTAATAAATGGAGCAGAATAAATGCAATTGAATACTTTTAAGAACAAGCAGCAAAAGCAAAATAAAATAATAAAGTAAGAAGAGACAAATACAGCAAAAGTAGCTGAATAAAGTGTACTTTTTTAGTTAAGTAGAAAGGGAGGAAACAGAAGATAATTCAAGGTTAAGAAACTAAGGGAGTGGGCCATCCCAAATGATCTCAATGTACTCAATAGAATGAGCTGATGAAATTGGGCTGACTGTCCAATATCAAATTTATAGTAGAAGAGGGCAACTCAAAAGCCACCAAATTTTAAGAATACAACAACAGTTGGACAGGTGGCCGGGCAAAATAAAATGGTGGCAGAGATCAGAACAGAAGTAAGGATTCTTGTTTGCTACAATACCAATAATCCTTGAAAACAAGTTCACCAACCCTGAGAAATGTTCACAAAAAACAAAACCCTTGCAAAACTTTTTGGCAAACTCCAAACAGCTTTTTCAGAATACTGTCAAAACACAACCTAACAGCAGTACAGTAACAAGAAGATGGAGTTTCTTTAACACGTGCAAACTGAAAAACAGTGATAAATTCAACAAAATAAACAAATGCAGCAGAGAATTGTTAAATATAATTGAAACAGTTAAAGCACAAAAAATATACTTAGATCAGCTTTGTATTTCCAGGTGGTTTTAGAAGCAATCCAAATCTGGTAGCCACAAGTGAACAGCCAGGTAAAAGGAAGCACTGAATAAAATAGCATAATATTACAAAATGTATTCTTTTATACCAGCAAGATGAAAGACTTTTCTAAAGTTAAACCCTCAGGCCAATCAGATAAAAATACACAAAAAAGCTATTGACCAGTAGTTCCCACTTAAATAAAATGGAGACAGAAATCAGAACGGAAGTAAGGATTCCTTCAATATCAAGTATCCTTGGAAACAAGTTCATCAACACTGAGAAATGTTCACAACACACAAAAACCTTGCAAAATTTAGAAATAGTTTGGCAAACTCAGAACAGCTTTTGCAGAATACTGTCAAAGCAACAACCTAACAGCAGTACACTAACAAGCAGATGAAGTTTCTTTAACAAGTGCAGGCTGAAAAACAGTGATAAATTCAACCAAATAAACAAATGCAGCACAGAATTGTTAAATATCACTGAAGCAGTTAGAGCAAGTCCAAACAAATATATCAGCTTTGTATTTCCAGTTGGTTTTGGAAGCAATCCAAATCTTATAGCCACAGCTGAACAACCAGGCACAAGGAAGCTCTGAATAAAAGAGACATGGTCTACATCAGAGCCATCCATATGATCTGTGCTGACACCCACACAGCAGAAACTCTGGCACAGGAACATAGGACAACAAATGGTGATCTGCCAACGGAACTACCTTTATGGAGACAGAGGAGTTCTTGACCTCACTTAAAGGCAATACTACCTCCAAAGAGTCCCACACTGCAGTGCTGGTTGATGGGGCAGAGTTGGAGACCCCAGAAAATTGAGAATTTCAAATGCAGATGCCTCATTTATACAGTCATGCTTCATTGTGTTAACAGTTAAAAGTCCATATCACCGTGTAGTCTCTCTAAATTTCATTAAATTTCATTAAATCCCCCTGATGTATGGTATGCATGTGTATCAGGAATCCAATAAGCACATCCACATCTGCAAGGTATGGGACAGAGAATAATTTCTTCTCATGTTTATAGTTGTAAGGATATCAGTTGTATGAGTAGTTATGGTGCTGGATCATACTTACAATGGATATTTTTTTACCTTGGTTTATTCCCAGATAATTATTTATCCAGCACCAGCATTGTGGAACTGCCTCCCCTCTGATAATGATAGGGCAGATGATCGGCATAGTCAGGGGATGCAAGGTAATTGTCTAACATGGAATATGACCACTGCATCCCTGTCCACAACCATGGACACAGACTCTATGCCTGTGGATACCCAGGTTACACAAACATCTGAGAAAACTGGTTGAATGTGACACTATAGATCAGGGAAGTGTGCTGGACCCTAGTAAACAGATGTCTGAATCTTCTACTAGCACTCAGGGAAGAATGGTAATCGTGCTCACAGGAGATATGGTTAACCCTATGAGGTGGGTTTGTCAGTATCCATAACCCAATTTATGTGTAGGGTCATCATGGAGATACAAGCTAGTTTACCACAGCTATGGCAGAGACAGTGAGGGTGATCCAGGGTGTACATGCTGACCTACAGGAGTGCATGTCCCTTATGAGTGATTCTTTGGATAGACTCAGTCACACACTGGGCTGTGCAATGTCTTCACAAGGTTATCCACCAGGACTGAGGGGCCATTCTCATAGTCAGAAACCTGCTACATCCACAGATGTTACCCAGTGAGTGAGATCCCGTTCCAGCAGTGCTGGCACTAACACAGCAACATCTGCTGTGCAGGTGTCTACACCTCGGAGGGGGCATCCTTATAGTCAGTAATCTGCTACATCCACAGATGTTATCCAGTGAGTGAGATCCTGTTCCAGTAGTGCTGGCACTGCTACAGCAACATCTGTTGTGCAGGTTTCTACATCTAGGAGGGGGCATCCTTATAGTCAGGAATCTGCTACATTCACAGATGTTACCCAGTGAGTGAGATCCCTTTCCAGCAGTGCTGGCACTAACACAGCAACATCTGCTGTGCAGGTGTCTACACCTCAGAGGGGGCATCCTTATAGTCAGTAATCTGCTACATCTACAGATGTTACTCAGTGAGTGAGATCCTGTTCCAGTATTGCTGGCACTGCCACAGCAACATCTGCTGTGCAGGTGTCTACACCTAGGAGGGGGCATCCTTATAGTCAGTAATCTGATACATCCATAGATGTTACCCAGTGAGTGAGATCCTGTTCCAGCAGTGCTGTCACTAACACAGCAACATCTGCTGTGCAGGTGTCTACACCGTGGAGGAGGCATCCTTATAGTCAGCAATCTGCTACATCTACAGATGTTACCCAGTGAGTGAGATCCTGCTCCAGCAGTGCTGGCACTAACACAGCAACATCTGTTGTGCAGGTATCTACACCTAGGAGGGGAAATCCTTACAGTCAATAATCTGCTACATCTACAGATGTTCCCCAATGAGTGAGATCCTGCTCCAGCAGTGCTGGCACTGCCACAGCAACATCTGCTGTGCAGGTGTCTACACCTAGGAGGGGCATCCTTATATTCAGTAATCTGCTACATTTACAGATGTTACCCAGTGAGTGAGATCCTGTTTCAGCAGTGCTGGCACTGCCACAGCAACATCTGCTGTGCAGGTGTCTAGACCTAGGAGGAGGCATCCCTGTGGTCATGGTAATCATCATGCTGGCACATCTTCTAGTAGTTGTTAGTCAAGGTCACTTAGAACAACAGCATCCAGCCAAGGTCATGGTACAGCCACTGTAACTCCTGGCAGATCCACCTCTTGTGGATGAGGGCACACATGGGAAGCTGAACCCTTAGTCATGCATGCCCTAAATCTGTCCAGCAGGCCATTTCACAGTGCTGCACTAAGGGTTGTGGCTGTGTCCCTGTGATCACACACACACACACACACACACACACACACACACACACACACACACACACACACACACACACACACACACACACACACACAGACACACACACTCATATCACCACAGCCCCCAAGTACATCCCACATATCCAGGAACCAAATGGAAAATGCACCAAACAAGCCTGTATATGAACTCCGTTTATTGCAGTAAAAGCACACCAAGATTAAGTGCTTTCGTCTTTCACATAGAAGACTTCATCAGAATAAAGCACACTGATTCAAGAATCATTTTTATACCAGTACATGTTACATAATAGATAAAATTGAGACAATGGTATTGTCAAAAAAAGTCACATGTAAAATGGTCACATGAGCAATATTAAATACACAGGATGTTAATATTCAAGCCAACTTAGCTTTTTACAAATAAAACACTGTTATATATTAAATACCTTCAGCATATGTTTAAAAATGAAGGCACAGTAATGCATATAAAATGTTAAAGTACCATTTTACACATTGCACATTAATTATTTAGTACAGTTTTTAAACAAAGTTTTTTATATCATTTTCTTAAAATCAGGTCATCCTCAGTGTGCATGTTTATTCTTGGTCATTTTTATTCATATCGTATTCATGCTTGCTTATTTATTCAAGCTTATTTATTTAGTATTTACATTTGTATTTATATTAAAATGTTTTAAATATCTGTACTTTTGCTTTTAGACGCTAACTGATGTTTAGCATGTGACATTTCAAACAACTACACCTTAAATAATTGCATTTTACATTAGTTCTGTTTGATGAAGTCTTGCTCAGAGAAACAAGACGAAAGCGCTTACACAACTTGTTTTTTTTAAGAATTAAAACGTGTCTCAGTAGATTATAACTTGCCTCAGTGGATTATATTTTGTTCCTTGGATTTGTCTTGCCACCTGTGGTTGTTTTTATTCTTAGAGATGCAAGAAAACTTTGAAATTGACTGACAACATATATTTTTCATTATGAAATTCTTCAAAAATTTTGCAAAATATATAGCATTTTGATAATTTTTTCTGTCTCTTTGTCTGGCTTTATTGAATGTCCAGCTGCCTGTGATGGTAATTACTTAAGCAGTATTCAGGAAATTTATAACAAGATGCAAGAGCAATTCATTAATTCATCAATAAGCCACGGTGGTGCAGCGGTTAGTGTTGTCACCTCACAACAAGAGGTTCTCCCGTTCGATTCTCAGCTGGAGCACCTTCTGTGTGGAGTCTGCATGTCCTCCCCATGGTCAAGTGACACTAAAGACATGCAGGTAGGTGCAAGTGTGAATGGGTGTGCCTTCCTTGAAGGCTGGGCATCAGTCTGGCAACTTGGCACTGTAAAAATCCACTGCCAATCATGAGCGGACCAGAGTTCCGCTGTGGTGACCCCTAACCGGGAAAAGCCGAAGGACAAGAGCAATTCGTTGCATCTTTCTTTTAATAATGTTCTACATATTAGAAGTTAAGTGTGTATGAAGAAATTATAAAGATATCAATAGGACGTCATGGGGGTACTCTCAATTATACATTTTGACATAAGTTAAGAAACCTATTAGAAAAATATGGAAATAACATTCTGAAGTCTTGAAGATAAAATGTGAGCTATGCTTTGCATTTTGTTGTTTAATCCATTGCTGTTTTTTCTGATCTTTTGCATAAACAGTCTTTATTTATATTTATGATATTTATTATTTTTCATATCTTGATTTGGATACCAAGCAAATATCTGAATATCTGAGGTCTGCACGGTAAACATTCATATCTTTATTTTTGATAATTATATTCTTGGAAGCTTATTCCCAGAGCTTTCTGTTCTCATTACAGGAGAAACAAGATATTGAGAATTTGTATCTCTTCACCTTAGAGATACAAGAAAACTTTGAAACAGATTGACAACATATCTTTTGTGATTATGAAATTTTTTAAAAATGTTGCAAAATATATAACTTTTTAATCAATTTCTCTGTCTCTTTATCTGATTTACTTGAATGTCCCACTGCCTGTGATGGTAATTATTTTGGCATTACTGAGGAAAGTTATAACAAGGTGCAGGTGCAATTCATCTCATCTTTCTTTTAATAACTTTCTACATATTGGAAGTTAAGTTTGTAAGAAGAAATTATAAAGATATCAATAAGAAGTCGAAGGGAATACTCTTGGTTCTACATTTTGACATAACTTAGGAAACCTATTACAAAAACATGAAAATAACATTTTGAAGTGTTGAAGATAACATATGACCTATATATACTTTAATGCTTATGCTTTGCATATTGTTATTTTATTCCATTCCTGTTTTTTCTCATCTTTTGCATATGCACTCTTTTTCTGAGATTCCTATTTTTATACAGGGAGCTGATTTATTTAGTATTACTGCAGTTCCCCTTACTGATTGAATTTTATGTATGACTTTTTATTTGCATATACTTTAATTAATGTATAATATCACATATGAAATTGCTAATCATTTAATTATAAAACAAATGTTTCAGCCAGAACAGCTTGCAATCAGTCTTCCAGCAAATGGTCAGGAAGGCAAATAAAAATGAGTAGCGACTCTGTAAGATACGTAGTATAAACAAGATTATGGCTCCATTCCCTTGTAAATATCTGTCCTCCCCTTGCTGGAAAATGTTGCAGTGTCATTCAGTATCAACGATCATCATCTCCTTTGTCTTTCATATGCAGGCGAATAGTAGAGGAACATGCCAGAGTGTTATGTTCTGTCCTCTTATACACATTACGCTTTTGGCACCGAATTCCTTAAATTCTATGCTCTCTCACCTTATAAAACTTGTCTCATTGTAATGCTGAATTGTGCACACTTGTTTTATCATCTTGTCCTTGCACACTGCTGGCTGGTTTACTGCTTGGCTAAATGGCTTTATTTTATACATTTTAACTACTCTGGCATCACTGACTTCCATGTACTCCTTACTTTTCATATTTCTCCTACCTTACAAAGGCAGGTGAATAAAATGGAAAGACCCAGTGTGCGCTCTGTTTGCATATTAGTCTGTTGTAGCATATAAGGGAGCAGTAGGTAGACTACAGACAGAGAGTGTATCATATAATGGAGCAGTAGGCAGACTACAGACAGACAATGTATCATATAATGGAGCAGTAGGCAGACTACAGACAGACAATGTATCATATAATGGAGCAATAGGCAGACTACAGACAGACAGACAGTGCATCATATAATGGAGCAGTAGGCAGACTACAGACAGACAATGTATCTTATAATAGAGCAGTAGGCAGACTACAGACAGACAGTGCATCATATAATGGAGCAGTAGGCAGACTACAGACAGTGTATCATATAATGGAGCAGTAGGCAGGCTATAGATGGTGTATCATATAATGGAGCAGTAGGCAGGCTACAGACAGTATATCATATAATGGCGTAGTAGGCAGGCTACAGATGGTGTATCATATCATGGAGCAGTAAGGAGACTACAGACAGAATGCGTATCATATAATGGAGCAGTAGGCAGGATGCAGACAGATAGTGTATCATATAATAGAGCAGTAGGCAGACTACAGACAGACGGTGTATCATATAATGAAGCAGTAGGCAGACTACAGACAGACAATGTATCATATAATGGAGCAGTAGGCAGACTACAGACAGACAGTGTATCATATAATGGAGCAGTAGGGAAACTACAGACAGGTGGTGTATCATATAATGGAGCAGTAGGCAGACTGCAGGCAGGTGGTGTATCATATAATGGAGCAGTAGGCAGACTACAGACAGTGTATCATATAATGGAGCAGTAGGCAGACTACAGACAGACAATGTATCTTATAATAGAGCAGTAGGCAGACTACAGACAGTGTATAATATAATGGAGCAGTAGGGAAACTACAGACAGGTGGTGGTGTATCATATAATGGAGCAGTAGGCAGACTGCAGGCAGGCGGTGTATCATATAATGGAGCAGTAGGCAGACTACAGACAGATGGTGTATCATATAATGGAGCAGTAGGGAGACTACATACAAACAAACACACAGATGGTATATCATATAGTGAAGCAGTAGGCATACTACAGACAAACAGACAGACAGGCAGATGGTGAATCCCATAATGGAGCAGTAGGCAGACTACAGACAGACAGTGTATCATATAATGGATAAGTAGGGACACTACAGACAGGTGGTGTATCATATAATGGAGCAGTAGGCAGACTGCAGGCAGGCGGTGTATCATATAATGGAGTAGTAGCCAGACTACAGACAGACGGTGTATCATATAATGGAGCAGAAGGCAGCCTACAGACAGATGGTCTATCACATAATGGAGCAGTAGGCAGACTACAGACAGACAGATGTATCATATAATGGAAAAGTAGGCAGACTACAAACAGACAGACAGACAGATGGTATATTATATAATGAAGAAGTAGTCAGACTACAGACAGACGGTATATAATATAATGTAGCAGTAGGGAGACCACAGACAGATGGTGTGTCATATAATGGTGCAGTAGGCAGACTACAGACATACTGACAGATAGCATATCATATAATGGAGTAGTCGGCAAACTACAGACAGACAAACAGATGGTATCTTATATAATGAAGCAGTTGTCAGACTACAGACAGATTGTACATCATATATTGTAGCAGTAGGCAGGCTACAGGCAGTGAACCATTTAATGGAGCAGTAGGCTGACTACAGACAGGACATCTATATAATGTAGCAGTAGGCAGACTACAGACAGTGTATCAGATAATGGAGCATTAGGCAGACTACAGACAGAATGTGTATCATATAATAGAGCAGTAGACAGACTACAGACAGACAGATGGTGTATCCTACAATGGAGCAGTAGGCAAACTGCAGACTGTGTATTATATAATGAGGCAGTAGGCAGACCAGAAGCAGACAGTGTATCATATAATGGAGCAGGAGGCAGACTACAAGCAGGTGGCGCATCATATAATGTAGCAATAGGCAGACTATATACAGAATATGTATCATATAATGGAACATTAGGCAAACTTCAGACAGACAGTGTATCACATAATGGAGCAGTAGGCAGACTACAGGCAGACTATATATCATGTAATATAGCAGAAGGCAGGCAACAGGCAGACAGTGTATCATATAATGGAGCAGTAGGCAGAGTAAAGTCAGACTGACTCTGGTGTTGGCTTAGAGACATACTGTCTCTGATGTTGGCTTTTTCCTGTTTGATTGGCACTAAAACTAAGAGCAGTAGGCAGCAATGTAAACAGATGACAATAGTATAAGATGCTTATTTTGATCTCTCAATAAGTAGTGAATGAAACATTTAAAAATTAAAAAGAGGTATGAATCTGGGTGGACTTGTGTCCATTTCTGCAACATATGTAATGCAACTCTAATTGGAAGGTTCATAAGTTCATAGGTGTGTTCTAGGCTAATGACCACTGGGGCCTTTTTAGACTTAGCCATGCATCCCAAATGTCTGACAAAATTTGATTTCTGTTACACTTGAAAAGTCTAAGCAGGGGCTTGAGTAGAGCCTGATCCAGCACTAGGTGACCTAGGCAGTCACCTAGGGCCCCATGGTTGGGGGGTACACTGACCAGGGGGCTTCCACATTAGCATGTTAATTAATTAAAAAAAACCTCCTTACCACCTCGATGGTGGTGTCTTCTCCTTTAAGGAGGAGCACATGCCAACACAGATATAAACATGCTCCACACTTTCATGTGGAATTTAAACTGGCCATTCCATTGAGAATGAAAGTGTGTGTGTGTGTGTGTGTGTGTGTGTGTGTGTGTGTGTGTGTGTGTGTGTGTGTGTGTGTGTGTGTGTGTGTGTGTGTGTGTATGTATGTATTGCTGTATGAAAGAGAAGGTGTGTCTGTATAAAACATATCTCTCAATTGTCCAGATTTAGCTTCATAGTTTCAGACTTCATGTCATTCAGAAAGTGCATGTTAACACAAATCCTGTCATCCTAGAAACTTTCAAAGTTAAAAAGAGCAATATTTAAACTCTGTCCCTAGTTTTGGGCCATTGTATCCTCATTATTTTAGGCTTTGTCCAGATTTCTTGCACTAAGAGGTTGAGAGGTATACTGAGTAATGAAGGGGAGGCAGGTTAGTCAATTAACTTGATCAGGCTATATAATTTGGTATGCATAAAACCCTATAATTTGGTTACAAGAGACAGGAGCCAAAATCCTCTACACCAACTACCAGACTGCTGACGGAATTGTGAGTTTGAGTTTCAATACATTTTCATGGAATTGTGAGTTTCGAGCAAACAGAAGTTTACTGTTGCTTATGCTAAGTCTGTTTTCAATTTGCAACTAACTATTTTGTTTAGCAAATGCCAGTCACTGTTTGTTTTGTAGAATTTGAAAGCACTGTTAGTAGCATAATTGCCTTTGATGCAGAAAGCTGTGGATTCTACTCCCACACCATGTAGATGGAGTGCTGTCATTGCAGTATCCTTTTGACTGTGGATTATGTAGTGCATTTTAAGGGGGGGGGGGGGTTGTAGAGGTTCTGCACTCCTGAGTGTGACCACCTTTGTGTGAGATGTGTAATATGAACTTGTTGTCAATCAGTCATTCCCTATTGCAATATTACCAGCTTACCATTTTTTTAATGTAACATAGGCAATTAATTCAAGAGTAGCAGGCAAGGAATTTGTAGATGAAACACTGAAATGTAAAGTTGTTTGTCAGTAGCAACCTCTTCATTAGCTACAGATCTCTTTAATGTGGAATTATTTGGATGACTTTTACTTCTGCACAGATTGTGCTTACTGACATATTGTTGGATTGTAATGACAGACGTTTGAGTGGCCTTTTACGGTTGAAGTTTTGTCATTACTGCTTGATACATTTTATTTCATTGCTTACTGGAAGAGTGTTCAAAACTACAAATTTAAAACACATTCTAACAAGTGGCACTGTATTATACAAGGAATATAATTTAATACAATCAGGAAGGTGAATCAAAGAACACATACATGTAAGCATGGTCCTAAAAATGTGTGCAAGGAACCTATGGTTTGAAAACAGCCCAAAGGTGAACTTAATCCGCCAGTGGCCAAATGCATTTTCTTTGAATGTGGGTTTTAATGCTGTTTCAATTAATGTGAGTTTCAAGGGCTGAGAAGTTTACTGCTCATGCTTAGTCTGTTTTCATTGTGAGACTGTATTATTCATTTAGCAAATGGCTATTAGTGTTTGTGCTGTTTGATTTAAATATCTGTAATTATTGTAGAAGTAAATAAGAAAACAGTATGCACATTGATAGGTTTGAACAGAGTTTATGGTAACAAGGGAGAAATAGTCAAGTAATGGAATACTGGAATAGCTGGGGAGATAGCTGCAGTGGGAGGGGGGTCTTTTACCCTGTTTAGAGCCCCATTTAATCATGATCCAGTTCTGGGCTTAGGAAATGAAACATTTACAAGAACAGGCCTGGAAGATGAACCATTTACAGACTACCTGTGTCCATTAGAGTCATAGGTGCCAAACCAGGGGTGCATTTCTGTTGCTCATGTTGCCCATCCATTTGTCAAAGTTATACATGATTTGGGTTAGGGAGGAACTCTGTTTCACTTGGATGGGGAGTCTGTTACACACAAGGGGTGGGGACTTTAACAAAGTAAGGGTTATTTAATAACAAAGAAGTTTGGTTATAGTGATATCACTAATCAAATTCACTTGCCAAGTATTATTAAGTATTATACCATGATCCCCCCAAAACGTGCACGCTGATTGGCCTGCGTGCCCGTTGTAAATCGAGTTATACTAATGGAAAAAGGTCCGGTCGCCCGGACTTTTTTCCATTAGTATAACGCTTTTTAACACTGTCTCGCTATGTTAAATGGGTTTAACATAGCGAAAGTTTAAAATAAGCAACGGAGATCTCCGTTGCTTATTTTAAAGCTGTCTCGCTATGTTAAACCCATTTAACATAGCGAACAGTTTTACAACGGAGAAAGCAAGATCTCCATTGCTTTTTGAGTGTCGCTATGTTAAATGAGTTTAACATAGCGAGACAGTTTTAAAATAAGCAACGGAGATGTCCGTTGCTTATTTTAAAACTGTCTCGCTATGTTAAACTCATTTAACATAGCGAGACACTAAAAAGCAACGGAGATCTTGCTTTCTCCATTGCTGCCCACAGCTCTGATGTACCGCATGGCGCAGTACATCAGAACTGCCGGATGCCAGACATCTGCAGAAGGGCAGTAAACAGGCATTATACTATGCCATTATTTAAGAAAAGTAACAGTTTCTTTTCTTAAATAATGTCATAATAGCAATAACGCCTGAGTGTGGGTAATGCTAAGTACCCACGGTTGGCTTTGTTTGGTCCCTCGGGACCAAACCATGCCAACCGTGGGTAAATTTAGCATTACCCACACCCAGGCGTGGGTTATTGCTATAATAATCAATCCAGAAAATGAGTTTGCCACCATTAATATTAAACATACATACAAGTGAGCGAGCTTCACAGCACAGAGGCATAATACTCTGACAATGACACAGCTGAGCAAGAAGCATTTAGAAAATTAGACAACAGGTTAGCTTGCTTCAGATGGTGGAAGAGAGTGATCAAAGCTGGCTTACCCACCCACCCTGGGGGAGCCACTGGAGTTTGATAAACAACCAACACCTAAAAGAGGGTGAGCATGCCAGCAGTTAACCTAAAGGTCTAAAATGAGTTTGCTGTAAGCAGAGTATGTGCTATAAGCAGGGATGAAATACACATGGGTCAGTGAGTATGGCAGAGTAGGAGTCCCACTTGCCTATGATACTGCAGGGTAACAGGAGGTGGGACATATAGAAACACCCTGATACCTGCTAGAATGACAATCCCTTTCCTGGTTTAAGTTTATACATGAAAATCTGATGGTCAGCAGGTAGTAAGAGATATGTTTTCTGGAAAAATAGATGCATATCAGTTAGGGGAATGTAGCTGATGCAGAAGAGTATATGAAATGAGTAGCTAAACTTTATCATGTTCCCAGAATTACTGCAGTTGTAATGGGTCAAGTTTAATGAGATATGTAAAAGTATGTTGTCTTTTCAAAGATAATCTGCATATCTATGGGTACATTCTTTGCAAATGTTTTTCAAAATTGGGACAAGTAATAGAGCATCATTAGTGTAGGTTATATGATGCATTGGAGATCAAATATTCTGATTATTCAATGATATAATCATTTTTGCATTGATGGGATGATAAATGGGGGGTACAGCAAGTACAAACAAAGTTTCACCTTTTCTCATGAAGCAGGTCAACAGTTACTAGACTATGAACAGGTGGGTAAGATAATCTGAAGAAGCAGCAGAGAATGTCATCAGATGGGTATGAGGTAGACTTAATAAGGTTAAAAAAATCACAGCATTGAAAAATTATTTCTGTCTCCTTTGTTTATCTCTGCTTATAAGTCACAGCAACTGAGCCTGAGAAAAAGGTATCTAGCATTCATTTCTAGTTATAAGACTGTAGACTTCATCTAGTAAAATGGGATAAAGCATGTTGTAAGCAGGCATAACAGTAACACACAGAAAGGTCCTTAATTGCTCTAAAAGTGAAATAAGGCAAATCTTAAAATTCTGTATGAGACACAGTATAGTGCAATACTTTTCTGCATTCATAATTATGTGGCTATAGGCTCCACATTTTGTCATACAATAGTGTTGCACCATCATAAATTGAATAATTTACCGGTATGAGTTATGCATTTATTTACTTTATAAATGGACTAGTGAAGTGATCCAAATGTACCATTTTTAGCAGTGAGCAGGGTGAATGGTTGCAAATGCCACATAAGTACTACTAGTATAAATAATTGCAAAGACATACTGGAAGAATCGTTACACAAAGGTAAGCTGACGGGTAAGGTGATAAGCAAACAGTAGTGATATGATGAAGAAACACGAGTGCAGGTGCCCAGGGAAGAAAATCTGAACAGTGTACAGAAGGAGTTCATAGAACATGAATACGATAAGGAATTGCAAGTAACAGTAGAAAGGCTTAAAATTTAAATTTATGTGGAAGCAGTCATAACTGGATATGAAGTGTGGTGAATGGTGATGGGATGTCTGAGAATAAATATGCCAACATTTCCTAAATCGAAGTGCAAAAGATGTAAGAGTTGTAATTAAACATTATAAAACTTGTAGCAATATAAAAGCTAAAGATTCCAAGTTAGAACTAGTTTAAATGACAGACTGAAATGGAGTGTCTGTTTTACTCCTTTGATTTTTCAAAATTCTCAACATAGCAGGCAAAACAGGCTGTCCTCTAAGCTAAGACAATAATGACAACATGATGGCAATGCAACCACTTATTGACTCAATAACCAACATCACTGTTAATACAACAAATTAACTTAATTTCCACTACATAAAACCCATTTGGGACCTTGCACTTAAACCGGTTTGTGTGACTGTCGCTTTCATGTTAGGACACAAATAAACAATTCTTCATGAGTTCTGTTTAATCAGCTTTATTTTATACAAACACATTACTGTAAAGCTTATTTGACTATGACTAAGTAACTTGTATACAAACTAACTGCTGTGATCATACATGCTTACACAGTGGTTGCTTCTTCAAAATGGTACTAGGGCTTGCACGTGTCTGGAATATATACGTGCACACAGTGGATGAAGTAATCTGTTCAATCTGTCGCAACTAGATTTCTGGATATTACACTTCTTAAACAATTGAGCCTTGATGATTTTATTGTTCTTAGAGTTAAGCTGCGATAAACTTGAAGAAATAGGTAGTGTTCTAGTTTGCCTGGAAAGTAGTCTTTGAGCAGGTGAGCCAAGAATATCATCACGGAGTATGTTTCTGAGATTAAGCAAATTTAAGAATATATCAGCATTGTCATGCTTTGACTTTTCAAGTAACTGCTTTGCAGTCTGCACTGCTTGTTCAGCAAGACCATTGGATTGAGGATATTCAGGACTACTAGTTGCATGTACAAAGTTCCATTCTTTGGCAAATTTCTGAAACAACTGGCTTATGAATTGAGTACCATTATCAGAAAAAAGTTTATGTGGACTACCATGAACTGAGAAATTACATTTCGGCTTAGTAATAACAGCAGTTGAGGTTAAGTCTGGTAGATCAATCTCAAACCAATTTGAATAAGAGTCTATCAAAACCAAGTAGTGCTGATTGCTCCACTCAAAGATATTACTTGCTACAGTAGACCAAGGTAGTTCAGGAACTGGACTTAGCTGAAGTGGTTCTCTTTGCAAATGCGTCTAGTACTATTGCATACTGAACAAGAAGAAAGAACTCTATCAATGTCTTTCAATAATGAAGGCCAAAATACCAATTTTCTTGCTCTTTTCTTAGTGTATGTGGATCCTGGGTGACCATGGTGCAACATTTGAATATATTCTTGCTGTAAGGAAGCAGGAACAAAAATTTTAAGACCTTTGAAAATAATGCCATCTTCCATCAACAATTCATCTTTGTAAGGAAAATACGTTTGCACCTCAGGTGATACACTAGATAGCTTTGACGTTCATCTGACATTAATATAGTGAGTGAGATTCTGCAAAATTGTATCAGTCTGAGTGTGATCTCTTAACTCATCAAGTCTAGTGGTGGAAAAATTATGCACTGACGTCACATCAAAGTCAAAATTCTCTGCATCAAGCTGTTCTGTTGTACTGCTGGGCGATCTGGATAAGGTATTTTCTTTTAGTATAGACCAATTTGAAATTGTACTTTTGTAATTTGAGCATCATTCTTTGTAATCTCACTGGAGCAGAATGCATAGGCTTCTTTAAAACAGTTACTAATGGTTGATGATCAGTCTCAGTCTGAATAGCTCAACCATAAATATAATCATGAAACTTGGAACATGCAAATACTAAAGCCAAAAGCTCTTTTTTAATCTGAGCATACTGCATCTCAGTTTGGGTTAATGTTCTAGATGCATAGGCTACTGGTCTGCCGTCTTAAAGTATAACTGTATCTAAACCAAATTTTGAAGCATCACAGGAAAGAATAACTGGTTTGCTCATATCATAGAATCTTAGTAGGTGGGTTGGCAGTTTTCTGCTTAAATCACAACGGCTGTGCCCCTGTACTAATCCTGACTAACTCTAGCTCTTGACACCTGACTACATTCTAGACATTTAGAACGCTAAATCTACTTCATATTTACACCCACTGATCTATTTTTCCTTCTTACTATCTATATATATATATATATATATATATATATATATATATATATATATATATAAATGTGTGGATTTTTTTATATATTCTTTCCACATGTTATACCACTAGATGTACTTACATAACTGCTGTTTTCTTCTTACTTTCATTTATCCTCAATTACTGTACATTACGCTAGTATTCTCTCAGAATGTCACTTGTAACAATATTTTTGTAACAATATTTTTACCATTTATGTTCTACTTACTGCATTTTTACACTTTATAACTATGTCACCAGTTATAATGTTTTCTTTTACTCTGTTATTTTCATGTATTTCTTTAATGTAAATTCATTTTAACTTTGGAGCTTATCTCCCCGGGCCTCTACTGAAAATGGACATATATCCAGCTAGACTACCCAGTCAACAAATGTAAAATAAAAATAAATAAATAAATTAAGGTCTTCAAATGCCTTCTGATGACGTTCCAAACATGACCATGCAACATTTTTGCATGTTAGCTCTCTTAAAGATGCTATCAACTCACTGAAGTATGGTATAATTTTGCCTAAATAGTTGACCATGCTCAGAAAATGCTGTAAACGTTGTACATTGTCTGGTGCTAACATCTCTAGAGTAGCTGCTTGCTTGGTCAGGTCAGGTCTCAAGCCTGCACTTGTAAACAAATGACCTACATACGTAACTTCTAGAAGTCTGAATTTACACTTCAGGGGATTGAGCTTTAAGTTCACTTCACATGCTCGGTCTAGAACTTTCTTGAGGTTTGTGTCATGCTCTGCTTCACCATTGCCTCCAACTAATAGATCATCTACTATTATGGCACAAGGACAACCTGAAAAAAATTGCTCCATTGCACGCTGAAAAACTTCACTTTCAGAATTTATTCCAAATGACATCCTTAGGAATCTGTATGTGCCAAATGGAGTACCAAAAGTAGTTAGGAATGAGGATTTGCAATCAAGCAACACTTGTCAAAATGAACTCTTAGCATCCAAAACAGAAAATACAATGTCATTCAGTATTACAGCTGCAACTTCTTCAACTGTGCGCATTGGATGATATGGTTTCTTTAATCCTTTGTTCAAATCTCTTGGCTCAATCCATATTCTGATGTCATCTGAGCCTTTTTTGTGAGTGGCTACCATGGACGACACCCTTTCAGTTGGTTCTGTGATAGGACAAATTACACTTTGCTGCACTATTTTATCCAACTGAGATTTTACTTTATCGTGCATAGCTATTGGAACTCTTCTTGCTGGTCTGACTACTTGAGTGATCTCTGGATCTAACTTCATGGAATACACAACTGGAAGTCTGCCCAATTTGTCATCGAAAACATCAGCATACTCTGAGAAAATGGCTTTGGAGAAATTGGAACTTGGAACTACACTTCACATTATGAACTTCTTTAGCAAAAAAAAAGCAGATTCTTTCTTAAACTATCTTTGAGACCCAATAAAGATTGAACTGGTCTTCAGACTACATAGAATAACAAGTTGTAACAGTTCTCAGCCAAATAACATGAAAGTATCACTCAACCTTTGGTTTGAATTTCTTCACCTCCATAAGCAACACTGCTAGTTACATTGAGTTGTTCGTTAGTTCTCACTCTTGTAAATGTGTCTGCTGATATAACATTACACTGTGACCCAGTGTCTACTTTGAGCTCAGTGGATTTTCCATTGATCCAGACAGTACAAAATACTTCACTCCTTATTAATAAGTTTACTGAATCAAGTCTTTCACCAAGCAATGATACACAATCTACATAGAAAGCTGACTGCTTCGGCTCTATTTGATCAACTTGCTTTTTTGTGTGACCTTTCTTTACAACTGTGTGAGGCTTACTTGATTTACAAAACTTTTGGAAATGGTTCCATTTTTCACACTTTTGATATTGCTGACCAAATGCTAAACACTTCTCTCTTTTACACTCATGATTCGCACCACAATTGCGACAGTTAACAATAAAGCTTGATTTGGGTTTTGCTGATTCATGTCTGTGTTGCACTGAGCTGGCGCTGGAGCTTGCACCTTTCTTGGAACTTTCTAGAAAGCCCCATGGCTTCTTTGGAAATCCTGTAGCTGCCTGTTCTTGTTTGTCACATTTTGCATACTATTTACGTTTGCCCTGGAGCCAACTGAAACCATGCTCTTCTCACTCGCAAGCATACATCTATGTTTTTCTGTCACCTCATGGATTTGACAAATCTCTATCACTTTCCTCAATGTTAAATCACTGTCATGAAGTAAAATCTTTATCATAGTAGCACTATTAATACCACATCCTTTATCAGCTCATCTTTTAGATCACCAAACCGACACGTCTTAGCTCTGTTTCTCAAGTCAGTTATATAAGCTGCAAATGTTTCCCCTGGTTTCTGATCTCTTGTGCAAACAAGTGCCTCTCTAACGTAATATTCATCTGGGGGTTGCACATTTCTCTTAACTTGCACTTCAAACACACAGTGTCTTCCTTTGATTCAGCTTGTACAACAATATGGCGGTCCGCCACTTCTCCTTCACACACTGCTGGTGTATACACAAATGAATGCTCTCTGTGGCCTCAGACCCTGCTAGATCTAGCAAAATGAATGCCCTGGTGCATGCATCTCTATCTGCATAAGCTGCTTGTATGAAAATATCATACTCTTGGTCAAATATTCTCCAGTTCTCTACAATATTCTGATCAGACACAAGTGGTAGAGGTTTTCAAAATCTGTCTGCCATATTAACACATACCAGTGAAGGGTTTTGCGAATAAGCATGAATATACACACATACACATATGCATAAGTGTCTGTCATAAACAGTACTTCTCTAAATACCTTCATGCTGAACTTCTACTTTCGTTGGGCTTATCGGAATTATGTGAATGAATGAACTTGTAGTACTTTCGAATAACTGGACTTTGAGAAATAAATTTATCGGACGTTTTGATGCTTTTGGAATTTTATTGGTAAAGGTAGAAATGCTACAGTCATGCATCATCACTTGTTAAAGTCGTCACTTTAAGAAACATTTGAGAACTTTATGATGCGACTGAGTAATATACTAGCACTGTAATACTCTTGTCATGTTGTCTTTTGCAAGAAAACACCTATCTGTGTAAGAACGTGTCAAGCAACTGCACAATGTGAATAAATGTGAATAAATTGAACATCTGTTGCCCAAAACTCAATAACTTTTGAAGTAATTGCACTTTATGAATAACTGCATAGAGCACACTGAAATGTCTGCAAAATGATGGTACCTTGCTAGACAATGCTTTACAGTACAAGAAGCACTCTGTAATGGAGGCACTTTGCAAACAGACACACCCAGCGCAAGAAACTTTTTCTCAAAATAGCTATACTTTGATGGGATTGCACAAAATAATTGCACTTTGCATACAATTAACTCTTCAAAATACCTGCACAGTAATAAGCTCACACTGTAAGCACTTTTACACACTCTGAAATACTTTGAATAACTTTAGTTATGCCCTTGATACAATACAAAGTTGTAGTTATGCTCAAACACAGTACTTTGCCAAAAACACATACAGTTGCCTTACTTTATTTTTTTTTGTTTATTGTGCCTTTTTCTTTTCTTAGTATAGTCGTTTTGCTTGTTTAAGCCCTTTTCATACCCAACACACTTTTCTTGTGCTTGTTTTACTCTAAACATGCCCAACTTCACCTTAAACACACTCGTTTTAGTTTAGGCATACCCCGGGATTCATGAAGCTTGTGCCAGGCGCCGGAGTAGCGTCGGCGATCTAGTGCCAAATATGGCCACCAAGCGATTCAAGTGCAAGCTGTTTCCACTTGCACTACCAGAGTATGCCAGAGCTGTGCAGCTCCCGGTGCATGTATGTTAAATACCCCATGCGCAGCAGTGTAGCATGCAAATGAAGGTATATAGTGATTCATGAAGTGGTGCAGGCGTAGCGTAAGCATGAAGAAATGTAAACCAAAAAAAAATGGTTTACATTTTTTCAAACATAAAATCGGAGCCATGAAAATGGACCAAACTTACGTATTATAATGTTAATATATGCCAATGGCTAAATATATATCCAATGGCATAAAAAAACATGCACAACACATAAAAACTAACATTTAATGTCATGGCCACACTAACACAAAGTAAAACTGCAGTGCATTGGTGCGTAAACGGGATCACAAGGAAAATATATTTAGATGTCATAAAACTGCAATGTAACACAATTCATGAATTCCCCATAATAGTCAATGGTACACATGCTACACCACAACCATGGAGCAAGGGTTGCTAAGGGTCTGTGACAGTGTTCTGTGCGGTAACTAGGAATTAGTAGTCAATGCCATGCAAATGAGTCAAGTAATACTGAATCGCAAATGCCCCGCCAGTGTAAGGATGTACCACATGGCATAGCAGTACAACACCGAGGAGTGGCCTGGAGGTAAACATGACATCAAGAGAGGGGTGCGCCACCGTAGCTGTAAGCACATTGGAGCATTGCTAATCTGGGTTGCCTGTTGCTAAGCAAAGCTGCAGGATAGGGGTGTGGAAGTAGCAATAGCTTTGCTTACCTGAGAGCACACAAGGTAACCAAAAGTGCATGTGAACTTGGATGAAAATGCGCTCAAAACTAGGTAAACGGCTGTGCATGGCACGCATCACAGCTGAAAAAGGAAGGATATGGAAAGACAATAAGGAAATGCTGTGGCTTGGTAATTGGAGTACAAATGAGTAATTAACACCTAGGAACTCACAGTGGGCCATTGACAACAGCTAACAAGGCTGCTAGGAGCTACCTGCAGAACAGGAAAGGGGAGGTGACATACAGCAAAGAAAAGAGAACTGTCACAGCAGAACAAAGCAAACTTGCAGTATATCAGCTACATAACACATTTTCCAATGCAATCCTGGGTTGTGAAAGTACAAAACAAGAAAGCCGGCAGCTGGATGCATGCCTGACAATGGGAGGGGAATCGGGTTGAAAAGTGAAGTAAAGGGCAATAGATGAATCACAGCAGCCAAGCGTAAGTCAACACCAAAGGCCCCACAATAGCAGTACCTGCTGCAAAACCAATAATTAAGATACCCCACAGCTGGAATTGCACATACACACCCAATTACACCAGAATCATCCATTGCAGACACTCTACACCATTGGTGTATACAGACAGGGAACTTTTAATATGTACATATTAGGGGCTGCCATAGCTTTGATTCACCAGCATGTGTTGGAGACTGACGGTGGTGTGGAAGATGATGCTGACAACCATCTCAGGCACCGGAGGAGCAGAAGAGTGTTCAGACCCAGGGTAACCTACCAGGGGCTACATGATCTGGAGATAGTAGAGTATTACAGGGTGGACAGGGACACCATACAGCAAATTGTTGAGCTGTGCCAGCCACGCCTCAGAGCTAGAAGTAACAGAGCAGAACCCATCCCAGTGGACATGAAGGTATGTGTAAGCTTGAGAATACCAGCCACAGGTACCTTCAAAAGGCCAACTGGGGATATCATGGGGATCTCACAGGTATCAGCATCCAGGGTACTCCACCAGTTCCTGGATGCCATGTTACCACATGCCAATGAGCACATATACTTCCCCGAACACAGAAGGAGTTGGCCAGCAATATGCGTCTCTTCCACCATGTGGCAGACTACCTGGAGGTACTGGGTGCAATAGACTGCACGCACATACACATCAAGTCACCACCCGGTGAGCATGGTAGGCATTACATAAACCACAAGGGATACCCCTCCATCAACTGCCAGGTCATGTGCAATGCCCAGGGCATTATTATGGATGCGTGTGCTGGCAGCCCTGGAAGCTATCACAACTCCCACATCTGACATGCCTCACAGCTGTATCAGGTATTTCCAGGGGGGACATTCCATATGGCCACCTGGTGGGGGATGCTGGCTATGCACTGGAACCATGGATGATGACTCCCATCCGAAATGCACACACAGCCATGCAAGAACGCCATAATGAGGCACACACAGAAACCGGAATCATCATAGAGCGCGTGTTTGGGATGCTGAAATCACGGTTCCGTTGCTTGGACATATCTGGTGGAGCCTTGCAGTACTCTCCAGGCATGTGTGCCCACATCTTCATAGTATGTGCCATGCAACACAATATGATCCTGCGGAAACAGCTGCAGCAGGGACAGAATGGTAAAGTCCCTCACAGCTCACCACCATTGCCAAGGGACCCACAGGCACAGAGGGATTCAGACCACAAACACCCTGTGCCAGCCTGCGTAGGCAGATGGAGGTGTGCCCAGTATGCCCATGCCTTGGCAAAGAAGGAACATATAGCACACACACTGACAGTGTAGGCACTTATGGACTGACACCCTTCTCCACCTGCACACACAGCAAACATGGATGGCACACACACGACCACCTGTAAATTGTCATGTATAGGTGGTCTACTGTGTGCATCCTACATAGGTAGCCCTCAACTATTGTACACACAACTGCCATTGGTACAAGGTAAGTCAATACCTGAACAGTAAATTAAGCTATCAGCATGTGTCCATACTGTATGTATAGGTTCATAGATACATAGGTAGGTACATGCCTAACTCCCCAAGGCCACTCATAAGCATAGCCAAAAAGTGTCTGCTGTCGCCACCCCAATGATTAACTAACTGTCCCTCTGTGGAGCAGAGCCAATTGTGGGATCCCTGGGGTGTATCCACTGTTCCCCACCCACTCTGCAAGGATTCCCTGGAGTGTTAGTGAGGGTTTTTTTATAATGTAATCAGGGATGTACTTCCAAATAATGGGGGGTATCCGTGACATGAATCTTCTCAGATGATTTGCATGTTACATAGTATACCTTAACCACAGCTTGCATATATAGGTAGTATTCCACAGAATAATAAACATGTGGAACACACAACCACTGAAATGTGCATTAATCACCCTTGCACTACCAGTGCCTGCTCTGAGAGGTAAAATACCACTGTCAGAATTAGAACATGCAACCATGTACACAATACACAAAAGGTAGGAATGTGTGGAAATAGGACAAACCGGCATGTACCCAATGAAAGTTTTATATATATATATATATATATATATATATATATATATATATATATATATATATATATATATAAAATATATATATACATCAATATATATATATGAAGAGAGAGAGAGAGAGAGAGAGATGTCGATATATGGGAATATACATATATATGTAGATATATAGATAGGTTAACAACATCTGCATAACCATAGAGGTACATATAAATGGGATACATATCACATACCGACTGCTTGACATAATGACGAGTGTAATCACGAGGCTTAAAGTCCGAAAGAACACAGTACCGAAACACCAGAAGTGCGAGGTTTAAAATCATGATGTTAAGGGGCAGTTAGTCAGTGCTTCCGGTGTTGTGGTTCAGGTAGGTTACTGTGTGTAAGTGTGTTTCTGAGGGCTGTAGTGTGTGTAAGTGTGTGTTCTGAGTGTGGTGTGTGTTGCTGGGGGACTGTAATGTGTGGGTGTGGGTTAGCTTTCTGCATCTGTTTGTATGATCTAGGAGGTAGAATATTAAAGTAGGGGGGTGTGGGGGGCACAGCCACCCACATGGGGGGTTTAGGGGGGCTTGCCCCCCTGCTCATATGTAGTGTAGGATGGTTTGTTTGGATGTGGTGGGTATCAGTGTGTCTCTGTGTGCGTGTGTGTGTGTTCCATGCCCGTGTTACTTTCGCGAGTTACTGTCGCTGTCGGTAATGTGGGGTATGGGAGTCTGAGCCGAGTTCTGTGGACGTCGGAATTGTGTGGTTTCGGGATTCCATAGGTATCCCGTATACAGTGGTTGAAGTGTTCATATATCAGTATAACATGGACCATAGCAATCACCCA
This sequence comes from Protopterus annectens, assembly GCF_019279795.1. Lineage (NCBI taxonomy): Eukaryota > Metazoa > Chordata > Ceratodontiformes > Protopteridae > Protopterus > Protopterus annectens. Next base: position 620,771,372 of record NC_056736.1, read on the forward strand.
TTCCACCACAACCAACCTTTATGAACAAAGGATATGGAGAGTATATGCCTATACACTATTACAAATATGTGCTATGGACATGAGCCAATAATAGGGTTACCACCTGTCCCACTTTGTGAGGGACAGTCCCTCTTTGGGTGGTTGTGTCCTGACCAAATATATGAAATGTGGCAAATGCCCTGAGATTGTAGGACATAATTATGTCCCATATGTAATGTAATAGTTGCATACAATAGTTCTTTCTGTATCTAAAATACCTACATGTTACAAGAAACAGGGTAAGCAACTAAACTGCTACAAGAATAAGCTTATATTTAGGCAAGAAAGGAAAGTTCTATCCCTTGTACTGACCGTGGGTTTGTGTTGGCCTGTAAAACCTGATGTGTGTCCCGAAAATGTCTCACTATGGCCATATGAAAAGGTGGCAACCCTAGCCAAAGAGGGTCAGTCACCAACACAACTCCAGTGAAACTCCATTGACTGCAAATACCTATGACAGAAATACACAGCTTTCATGTAGCAACACTTTATTACATTCCGATGTATTGCCGAAAGGATTTAAGGACTAACATCACCTGCATGCTATACAGGAACCACTTAACAGTGCCTTAATGAATCAGCCTGCAATTACCATAGTATTAGTCCACTAAAGGATAGGTGTTCAAATAGGGAAGGAACCCTCATGCATATATTGATTATGTATAAAAGCAGTTCCTACACACCTGCATGTGCTATGTACACCCACCAACATCACCCCCACACCCAAACAAATTACAATACAAACTGTAATAACATCACAAATCATTCACTCACTGTACGACATCTGCAGAAGCCTTAACATACCTTGTCAGAGACACACTAACATGGCCCTATGTGAAATAGTTGCTGTTATACAATGAAACAGCTGCTGATGTTACAGGGTTTGTTTGCACTAATCCCGTTTCAGAGGGTTGTGTGTACACCGGGAAGTGTTATCAATTATTGAGTAACAGCACAGTATGATACACATGTACACCAAATCCAGGATGTCTGGTGAGCACACTGTAAACCACGTAACAGTTCATGCATAGCCAAACAGCCTTGAGCTGCCCAAACATCCTTGCCAAACTGAAACATCTTGCAGAAGTATCAGGTACAAACAAACCCTGCATAAGTAGCAATGTTCTGAAATATAACAGCTGTACTCACATGTAGAACAAAATCGTCTAGCCATTACACGCAATCCACGGGAGTCATGAAGCTAATATATCTCTGTCTGTCTCCATATAGCTGTTGAAATACATCACAAACAACACATCCAGGCCGTCTTCCTCAAAAGTAAGGCAAACAGACAACGCCCAAGTGGAGTACTCAATTATACACCACTGTTGCCATGGTATCTGCTAATGGAGTAGCTGCACAGCTGATGTGCATCTAATTAACTACTTTGGGACCCAATTGGTGGTCAGGATAGCATTTGTTATCGATATTTAACTAGAAAAGTATGGCTTATCACACATTCAAACCATCCGTATATACCAGCAGAATGTTACAAAGAAGATTGAAACACAAACTGAAAAGGATTGAATCAACAGTCAATGACACCTCGGGTTACTAATAAGAACACTCAGTATGTCTGTGTATTTAGTACCTGTTCTGTAATATTTAAAGTGCATGCAGTCCATATAGTGGAAACAGTTATCTTGTAGTGATTTATTGTTGAGCATAGTAATGCTTGTAGTATTTTTGCATGTACTGCTGTAGGTCACAAGGCAAACACCGCATACACCACAAGGGATGCTATATAAGGGCTTTAAACACAAATATTCCTCACCAGCCACTGTCAGTGGCAGGGCTAGTCCAACAAGTATGTGCTATAGCAGGGGATAGTATATGTTGATATATTGTAACAGTAGCCATATGTATGGGTATATAACTGAGAATAACATGTCGAAGGTTGGCCCACTGTGCAATTATGATTTGCATTGTGGGATATTGTGCAAATAACTGTGTAATGTACAATATTGTAGACAGATATGTATTACAAGTTACATAGCATTACTGTTATGTTAGGCAAACATTAGTTATGTCTATTGGCATTTACAATACACAGTAACAGGATACATATGACTTGTAGTCACCCGACAGTTTATCAGCATGATAGCAAAGTAAAATGAAAGAGCTAGTGAACTATCCATGCACATAATACATGTAATAAGTGCAAAGGTAGGTACTAGGCTGTCTTACCAAGGGTATTTATAAGCCTAGCTAGAGTGTGTTGGCTTTCGCCACCCCCGTAGGTTAGTTCCCTGTGCCTCTGAACGGCTGAGCCATTAGTTCCCTGTGCCTCTGTCCAGCAGAGCCACTGCAGTGATCCCTGGGGTGCATATCTGTCTCTCATCCACACATCAAGGTTTCCCTTGAAGAGTGCTAGTGAGGGGCCCTGCCTGATGTACATTGGAATCATGTTCCAAAGCATGGGGAGTCTCCGGGTCAGGAATCTATCCATCCAGCATGTCCTAGTCATCAGTGTGGTTAGGTGTATATCCCTAGAGAATGTGGCTCTCAGGGGCCTCTGTTTAGGTGGAGCATATCCAGCAATACTGGGTTGGACATGGGCCTTGTATGTCAAGCAGAGATCACCTGTGACTATGCGGTATGCAACCGAGTACAGCTGGAGTTTCTTAGGTTGGGCTGCATAGGTCATCTGTTTGAGGTCAGTAATCCTCTTGGTGTGGTACTGTCATGGTCTTCCAAGGTGTTGCAGTTGTCTTGTAAGGTATATCCCAAATGGGGTGTTGTATCCTTTAATGGGTCTTATAAGTCATGAGTAGAGAGGCACAATGGCCTCCTTTGTTCTGGATGAGAACCCATTAGAGATTAGGGGAGGCCACATAGAAGGATATATTAACCACCTTGTCATTATGGGTATCGAAGGAGAGATTGCTATCTACTGGGGTTCCCAGATCCCTTATTACCTTTTCTGTATGTAGGGGACTAGCACCTATGTGGTAGTCCGCAGGTAATTAGTTATATCCAAAGGGGATAACTATGCACTTTTTGGCATTCAGCTTGAGGCCATGATATTGACACCAGGTATCCGTCTCAGTGCGACCCTTCCGGAGGGTGTCTGTAACAGCTCGGGAAACAGTTATGTCTTGTAGTTTGCAGTCATCTGCAAACCTTTTCAGCCAAAGCCCTCCTGTGCTTGCCTATATGTCAGAGAATTATATACCGAATATGAGGGGTCCTAGGACTGAGCCCTGGGGGACGCCACTTGTAACTGGTATACAGTTGGACCTAGGGTACGCCACTCCCACTGTGTGGGTTCTGTCCATGAGCCACTTTGCAAACCATCACAAGACGTGGGGGTTAATTTTCAGGCAGATGGGTATGTTGATAATACCAGAATAAGGAATGGTGTTGAAAGCCTTTGAGAGATGTAGGTAGGCTGTGTAGACCTCCTTACCCTCATCTAATGCCTTGGTAACTGTCTCTAAGAAGTCCACTAGGTTTAGGAGGCATGGTCTGCCCTTAACAAAGACAAACTAGGTGGGGTCAAAGGTTTGGAGGTACCCAATGTCTCTGTGACTGAGATCCATGATGATGTGCTCCATAGCCTTGCAGACCAGGCTAGTCAAGCCTATAGGGCAATAGGTCCCATGGTCTTTTTGTGGTGCCACCTTTGTGGAGTGGGATAACTGTTGTTGTGTGCCATTCAGGGGGCACAAAGCCCAATGAAAGGCTATTATTGAACATGGTGGGTAGGTGGGGAGCCAGTACATTCTGAAGTTTGTGTAAAATTCAGCCTGGGATGTTGTCCGGTCCCATGGATTCTGTGATATTGGCTTTAGAGTGTGCCGCTTTTACCTGTGTAGTTGTGAGTACAGGGACTCTGCACTCTTCCTGTATAGATATGGGCCCTTTAGGGGGTGAGAGGAGGTAAAGGTAGCACTGAACCTATCTGCCAGGATGTTGGCAATATCAGTTGGTTCTGTAATGTTCGTGCCTTTGTGCTGTAACTCAGAGCAGATCTGGGTGTTGACATTGAGATATTTGACATAGCTATAGAATGCTTTGTGGTTGTTGTTGGAATTAGTGGCAGTTTTGTTTTCATAGCTAGCTTTAGAGGATCTTATAAGGGATCCCACCTTCTTACTGAGGCTGACCAGGGAGCTCCTCCATGAATGGGATTGTACTCTCTTTTGCAACAGTGTCTTCCTACTGTTGTACAGTTTGTTTATGGCAGGGGACCACCAGATTGGCTTCCTTAATTAGGAGTATAGCATCTTGGTTCTGTTTGGGATAGTACGATCCATGCACTTGGGTAAGTGCTTATAGAGTGCATTTGTGTAGGATTCAGCAGTTGTAACAGTATTGTCCATCTGCAAGGGTGTCATGACGTTTACCACATCTGTCTTAAGAAGCATGAAGTTGGCTTTGTAGACATATTATACTGTGGTTCCCTTAATGGGGGGGGGTGGATATCAATGATGTTCAGCTTATGGTCGGATCGGACCAACGAGGAGTTGACTTCAGGTGTGGAACACCGGTCACTCATGTTGGTAATGCATAGGTCTAGGATATTGTTGCCCCTGGTGGGTGTGTGGATATGTTGATCCAGGGAATTGGTGTTTATGAATTCCAGAAAGTGTTGAGCTAATGAGTTGGTACACCAGTAGTTTTCTCAGTTAATCATGGGGTAGATTCAGTGAGACTATGTGATGAGTGTGGTGCGAATGTTTACCTTCTCCACATGACTGTCAGGGTCAGGCTTGGTTGGAGGGAGCGTTACCTCCAGTTTGGTTAGATAAGTGCATCTCTCACAGGTTGTAGTGTTGGATGGTAGATGGAGAGGGTTGTCTGTGTACATGAGGCAATGTCTACATTGCCTCAAGATGTCCAGATTCATCAGATAGACAGGAGAGAACACTGGCAGCTGACCCTTGGACATGCCTGAATATAAAACTAATTTCCCCTAAATAAGTGAGGAAAGTGAGCACAAGAGCTATTTTACTCTAGGCAAGTGAGAAAAGTATGTACAAAACCTGTTTACCTCTAGGTAATGAGGAAGATTTAAGTGCTATAGTAATTAGTAGCTTACGTAGTGCTTACAAGTTCTGAACAAGTGCTGAGCATGAATAAGCAATCCAGATAGGGTCTTGGATAACATAAACACACTGCCCCCCAACAGGTGCACAGTCATATATCCATGTACACCACAGAGCCCCTGTACCCACAACTATGCAGGTACAAGCTGCACTCAGGCTGCACCGGACCTGTCCACATCACAGGTTGTATCATACACATATGACAAAACAAGTTGTTCTCCATGTACACATCATGTAAAACATAGCTTTATGTCAGGCTGTGTACATACTGAATGGTGCACACCAACAGGTATCACAACCCACAAAGGGGGAGACACCACTGATAATGGGAAGTACTGCACTACTACCCTGCTGAGTCTGGTCTGAAAGGCCATGAACCTTGATCAAATTATTTGATGTCAGCAGTACAGATGTAGATGACAGTAAGGTTGATTTCACACTGCATATCATAACCTTGCCAGGTCATAGGACATCACCCATACTGTGTTCCACCTACACTCGGTATACTAGATGTACATTCCTATGTCACAGAAGTGTTTTGCAACGGGACTGCTGGCAGAACCAACACTACAGAAGGTGTCTGAATAATACATGCTCATCCCACCAGTGCCAGCTACAGTAAGACAGAGTTAATTAATTGTATTCCCCCTCATTGTAGTCAATACCACACAGACAAACAGAAGGCATCTGCCTATTGAAGTATGCAAATGAATATGACCTAGGAGCAATAGCCGACTCAAGAGTGTTGTGGACAACTTACGGAAGGGGCTTTGTGGGTGAGGTGTGTGTGACATATGGCCACAATCTGACAGCTACATATTGCATTGTCACCCCTATGTTAATAACCCTGTACCCATGAACTACCACCTAGGCAGTGGTCAACATAATGGACACTGTGTGTAAGGGATGCAGCTGGGCAGTTGTCTTTCCTGTGATAGCTACGTCACCACACCTGTCAGGTAGTCATATGTGGCAACCCTAATCATGACAGGGTGCCATCCATGAATATAGAGATCATTTTCCAGCCATACACAACACTCAAGTGGCCCATATCAGATCACATATTTCCTTTAAGGGGTATTGGCCATGTGCAGATGGCCTACACCAGCCTTCCCATTCCCCATCTCCACTATGTAACATGATGCATACCCAGAATGAATCCATGTTCAACCCAGTGATGTTGGACATGTTACACGTATGCATCCTGATCTCAAACACATACTTCATGGACATCCACCTTCCTAGTACTAGGATCACCACATGCTGGACAGATCCTTGTCCCATACACTTTACATAGTCCTGCCATACTATGCATTCCTGTCCAGCAAAGCTGCACATCGCTCCCCTCTCAGGCATGGTGTGATGACTGCATGGTAAATGTATCATTAACCCTGTGGATCAGTAATGTGGCACTGCTCCACCTGGCCCCAGAGACCCATCTGTCGGCTACAGTCAGGTAACCTTTCATCCTAGATTCATACATGGCCCATGGCATATAGCCTACTAGTTGACTTTGACTGTACATGTTATAGTTGATATCCATCCCTGCAAATACCATCTGGCTAGCCAGTGTCCCATGTGTATCACATGTGCAATACAGGTGATACATGGCAGGATGTTGAATTGCTGTACAGTGCCGTGTAGTTGTATATGGCAGAACACATACATGTAAAACCTTACGTGAGCTAGTCTGCAGGGTCACAGGTCATGTCTGTTAAGGCAGTGTAAGTCTTTATATGTGACATATATACAGCATCAAGGTCGACTGCATTAATGTGGACACATCAAGCTATGTGCTGATAGGTAGGAACACCAGTACAGGCAAACAGACATGCCCACATCAAGACAGCATCCACATGGAGTATGAGCAATGTAATCAGGTGACACACACACACACACACACATATATGGTGATAATATCCACTCACCATTGAGTGACACAAACATGTCAGTGGTGTCAGTGTCATGTAGATTTTCAAATACAACTATTTAATTGTAATAAATGCGATACACATGTATGTTCAGCTGTAGCTCTGTATGTCTCTGTGAGTTACTGTGACCTGTCTCCATCATTATGTCTTCCAGGTATGCCGCGTGCAAGGCTACCCCCTTATATTCGCTTGGAAGATGAGGCCCTCATCCCATACCTACATGACAATCATGATATCCTGTTCAGCCATGTGCCACAGGATGCACAGCAGCGGGATGCCCTGTGGATGGAACTTCGCAGGAGGGTTAATGATGTGGGTAGTCACAACCGCACATACCAGCAGGTACGCAGACACTGTACAGACCTCATTAGATGGGCAAAACAGCGTGCAAATGCAATCTCCAGGGAACAAGGTGCAACAGGTGGTGGACCACCAACCCAGCCCCACTCAAACGTACCGAGGAGCTACTGGCCAACCTGGGGACACCTGCAGAACAGCATCCACAAGCCTCAGCTTATATTGTGGAGGTGGGTGTCTCTCAACCACTGAGCCTGGAGTTGCCTGGTAAGCCAGTACTGCACCTATAACTACTATATTCAATATAGTTGCATGCGTCACTGTACAATATGTAATGTAACATCATATGTAGGGCATGTATACACACATGCCGCATACTATAGAATGCTACTCTGTGTATGCACACATGTGCATACACTATAGTATAGTCTAATGTACTGCTGTATGTGTTAACATGCACATTGCACCCTGTAGCCATCATACAGGCATGGATAATGCTCACACTACTGTGTTACTCCTATTTAGGTACCTTTGGCATTCTGCTGTGACAGCAGCCCATTGCAGGTGAGACTGTTATTATTTATCAGGCATCGTAATGCACAGATCTATCTGCCATGTGGCCATTTACCACATGTACACATAATGTATGGTCCTGTCACAATATACAGGTCGGACCTGCAATGCATCACAATGCCTACCCATGTGGATCACCTCACTGACATGAATCCTCACAAGCTGTCATTGCCAGATGTGTGGACAGCTGTGCATACAATGGTGGAGGTGCTGTTCACTGTAGGGACATGTACTACAGATCTGAACTACACATGTGGGGAATACAAACAGTACTACACAGTGGGCTGGAGTATGGCCAGCCCACAGGATTCACTGGTGTGGATCATAGCCCTGCTATGAATGTCACACAATGTAATGTGTTATCTTAACATGTCCATGACATCTAGTGGCCTGGCTGCAACACTACCTAACTAACCTGAAAACATATCCCACATACCACCCTTTGTCTGCATTACCCTGTTGTCAGTGGAGCATATGGCATCTATGAGTGTATGTCATATGGGACAACACAGACATGTGAAATAGACACCCGTCACAATAATTTGGCCAACACATGTACACACATGGCCATGGAGGATGGCCAGAGACATGAAGCAATACACACAGTAGACGTGATGTGCTTGTGTGTACACCCTGTTGAACAATGGCTACACATGGTCCAACTATGGCCTTTGTGTAATGGTTATATTGTAGATGTGGAACACTAGACATCCTACAGGCCTGTGCACATCTAGTGTAGGCATGACATCAATCCACCACATAAGATGTGTTGAACATCTTGAGGGTGTCACAACATGACAGCAGTCACCTGTACAGTATCCACATCAGCCCACAGATACAGTACATTCCCCTTGCTGGTGTCGGACATCAATGTCATACTTGCTCCTCGTGTGTGTGTGTGTGTGTGTGTGTGTGTGTGTGTGTGTGTGTGTGTGTGTGTGTGTGTGGTACACAGATGTCATATGGGACATGGTGTACCGACGTGTTTGCCATGTCTGGCCATAGTTGCCAGGCAGTAGCAATATGGTTGCAGATGTGCAGGGGTGTCATCCGTATACCCTTCAGTGACCTGTGTCACACATTCCACATCATGGTTTAGTGTGTATACACCTCAGTGATGTGGGTCACATTCCACAGTATATATGTGTTTATCTGAACACATGTGTCTGTAACGCACACTGTATAGCAATAGAGACACCTCATGATTCCCTGCAATGGCCATGCACATCATCTAAATGTGCAGTATATCTGTAGGGCGGACAGACAACACTGCATTGGGACACCATTACCCCACTGTATATTTGACAGGACACCATTGTGTTAAACATGTATGCATGTCATTGCACACATTGCAGATTGGATACTGTCTGATGACACTTGTCCACTGGAACCGTGTCCCTGTTTGTCAAGGTCATATGCCACACATCAGGCAGGTGTACTGTTAACCTGTGCTGGTCTACATGGTGTAACACAGGGATGTATGCTAACTACTACTATGATTGTGTCATTTGCATGCCGTCTGCTATGACACATGCATGCTGTTGTGTGCAACCCAGGGATGTATGATAACTACCACTATTATTGTCTGTGCTGCATGCCGTCTGCCGTATCACATGCATGTTGCATGCCTTCTATCATATCACATGCGTGTGTGTCTGTGTGTGTGTGTGTGTGTGTGTGTGTGTGTGTGTGTGTGTGTGTGTGTGTGTGTGTGTGTGTGTCTATTGTATATATTGTACTGTACAGTTCTTGTCTGCCCTCACAGGTGATGTAGGTGCATTGCCCTCCTGCAGTCCATCTGATGTTAGTGTCCCCACAGACTCTAGCAGTGATGATGAACATATGATTGAGGCACAGGCAGGGTTGTCAGGGGCTGAAGCTGTGCCATTGGTTGCTATTCCAGCTATATCTCTCTCATCCCTGGACACAGATTCCATGCCTGCACATACACCATCACCAGTGGCCATAGAGGAAGGACAGTTGGCATGTGGTAGCTTGGAACAGGAAATTGTGGGGGCTATGGAAGGTGTGCCTGTACTCCATGATGTCAGCCAACTGACTGGTGGTGCCCCACACAGGCACGTGGCCAATGCTGCTTGTAAGAGGACCTCTGGCCAATATGCTCCTGCAAGACAGAGCACAGCAGCTGGTGTCACAAGACGCATGTTTCAGGCTGTAATGGAGGCACAGACACATGCTGAACAGACAACAGAGAAGATCAGAAGGGGCATTGAGCGACCTGGC